>NW_026536225.1:0-217991 GCF_028551555.1 Melozone crissalis
AAAATCATCTCCCATCGTGTTCTAGAGGCTGCACGGAGGTCTGCCGAGTGTTTTGCAAGAAGAGAAAGAAAGTTGTCCAAAACAGCTTGCAATCGAATGTTCATGTGATTAGAAAAGGCAGGAGAGTGGTCAGGGACTGTTTTCTCTCACTTGGCAAGCTGCGCACACAATCGCAGTGTTGTACAGCTTGTTTCATCACCTTTGCGAACTTGCCGCTCTCTGCGGCTCCCGGAGACGAAGAAGCTGCTTCTTCGCGCAAAGACGATTCTGCCGCTCACAGTGCTCTGCGGTGTGTGTCTTCTGCCGAAAGTGGCCCGGGAGCGGTTCTTAGCTCTGCAGAGCACCGTACCTTCGTCTTTAGCCTCTCTTCTCGTCTACATCTTAGCAAAAAGCTTTTCCACTCTGTCTGGCAAGGAGAAACTGTGCCTGCACAGAAAACATCTCCCATCGTGTTCTAGAGGCTGCACGGAGGTCTGCCGAGTGTTTTGCAAGAAGAGAAAGAAAGTTGTCCAAAACAGCTTGCAATCGAATGTTCATGTGAATAGAAAAGGCAGGAGAGTGGTCAGGTACTGTTTTCTCTCAGTTGGCAAGCTGCGCACACAATCGCAGTGTTGTACAGCTTGTTTCATCACCTTTGCGAACTTGCCGCTCTCTCCGGCTCCCGGAGACGAAGAAGCTGCTTCTTCGCGCAGAGACGATTCTGCCGCTCACAGTGCTCTGCAGTGTGTGTCTTTTGCCGAAAGTGGCCCGGGGAGCTGTGCTTAGCTCTGCAGAGCACCGTACCTTCGTCTTTAGCGTCTCTTCTCGTCTACATCTTAGCAAAAAGCTTTTCCACTCTGTCTGGCAAGGAGAAACTGTGCCAGCACAAAAATAATCTCCCATCGTGTTCTAGAGGCTGCACGGAGGTCTGCCGAGTGTTTTGCAAGAAGAGAAAGAAAGTTGTCCAAAACAGCTTGCAATCGAATGTTCATGTGAATAGAAAAGGCAGGAGAGTGGTCAGGTACTGTTTTCTCTCAGTTGGCAAGCTGCGCACACAATCGCAGTGTTGTACAGCTTGTTTCATCACCTTTGCGAACTTGCCGCTCTCTGCGGCTCCCGGAGACGAAGAAGCTGCTTCTTCGCGCAAAGACGATTCTGCCGCTCACAGTGCTCTGCGGTGTGCGCCTTCTGCCGAAAGAGGCCGGGGAGCTGTGCGTAGCTCTGCAGAGCACCGTACCTTCGTCTTTAGCGTCTCTTCTCGTCTACATCTTAGCAAAAAGCTTTTCCACTCTGTCTGGCAAGGAGAAACTGTGCCAGCACAGAAAACATCTCCCATCGTGTTCTAGAGGCTGCACGGAGGTCTGCCGAGTGTTTTGCAAGAAGAGAAAGAAAGTTGTCCAAAACAGCTTGCAATCGAATGTTCATGTGAATAGAAAAGGCAGGAGAGTGGTCAGGTACTGTTTTCTCTCAGTTGGCAAGCTGCGCACACAATCGCAGTGTTGTACAGCTTGTTTCATCACCTTTGCGAACTTGCCGCTCTCTCCGGCTCCCGGAGACGAAGAAGCTGCTTCTTCGCGCAAAGACGATTCTGCCGCTCACAGTGCTCTGCGGTGTGTGTCTTCTGCCGAAAGTGGCCCGGGAGCGGTTCTTAGCTCTGCCGAGCACCGTACCTTCGTCTTTAGCGTCTCTTCTCGTCTACATCTTAGCAAAAAGCTTTTCCACTGTGTCTGGCAAGGAGAAACTGTGCCAGCACAGAAAACATCTCCCATCGTGTTCTAGAGGCTGCACGGAGGTCTGCCGAGTGTTTTGCAAGAAGAGAAAGAAAGTTGTCCAAAACAGCTTGCAATCGAATGTTCATGTGAATAGAAAAGGCAGGAGAGTGGTCAGGTACTGTTTTCTCTCAGTTGGCAAGCTGCGCACACAATCGCAGTGTTGTACAGCTTGTTTCATCACCTTTGCGAACTTGCCGCTCTCTCCGGCTCCCGGAGACGAAGAAGCTGCTTCTTCGCGCAAAGACCATTCTGCCGCTCACAGTGCTCTGCGGTGTGTGTCTTCTGCCGAAAGTGGCCCGGGAGCGGTTCTTAGCTCTGCAGAGCACCGTACCTTCGTCTTTAGCGTCTGTTCTCGTCTACATCTTAGCAAAAAGCTTTTCCACTCTGTCTGGCAAGGAGAAACTGTGCCAGCACAAAAATCATCTCCCATCGTGTTCTACAGGCTGCACGGAGGTCTGCCGAGTGTTTTGCAAGAAGAGAAAGAAAGTTGTCCAAAACAGATTGCAATCGAATGTTCATGTGAATAGAAAAGGCAGGAGAGTTGTCAGGTACTGTTTTCTCTCAGTTGGCAAGCTGCGCACACAATCGCAGTGTTGTACAGCTTGTTTCATCACCTTTGCGAACTTGCCGCTCTCTCCGGCTCCCGGAGACGAAGAAGCTGCTTCTTCGCGCAAAGACGATTCTGCCGCTCACAGTGCTCTGCAGTGTGTGTCTTCTGCCGAAAGAAGCCCGGGAGCTGTGCTTAGCTCTGCAGAGCACCGTACCTTCGTCTTTAGCGTCTCTTCTCGTCTACATCTTTGCAAAAAGCTTTTCCACTCTGTCTGGCAAGGAGAAACTGTGCCAGCAGAAAAATCATCTCCCATCGTGTTCTAGAGGCTGCACGGAGGTTTGCCGAGTGTTTTGCAAGAAGAGAAAGAAAGTTGTCCAAAACAGCTTGCAATCGAATGTTCATGTGAATAGAAAAGGCAGGAGAGTGGTCAGGTACTGTTTTCTCTCAGTTGGCAAGCTGCGCACACAATCGCAGTGTTGTACAGCTTGTTTCATCACCTTTGCGAACTTGCCGCTCTCTCCGGCTCCCGGAGACGAAGAAGCTGCTTCTTCGCGCAAAGACGATTCTGCCGCTCACAGTGCTCTGCAGTGTGTGTCTTCTGCCGAAAGTGGCCCGGGAGCGGTGCTTAGCTCTGCAGAGCACCGTACCTTCTATTTTAGCGTCTCTTCTCGTCTACATCTTAGCAAAAAGCTTTTCCACTCTGTCTGGCAAGGAGAAACTGTGCCAGCACAAAAATCATCTCCCATCGTGTTCTAGAGGCTGCACGGAGGTCTGCCGAGTGTTTTGCAAGAAGAGATAGAAAGTTGTCCAAAACAGCTTGCAATCGAATGTTCATGTGAATAGAAAAGGCAGGAGAGTGGTCAGGTACTGTTTTCTCTCACTTGGCAAGCTGCGCACACAATCGCAGTGTTGTACAGCTTGTTTCATCACCTTTGCGAACTTGCCGCTCTCTGCGGCTCCCGGAGACGAAGAAGCTGCTTCTTCGCGCAAAGACGATTCTGCCGCTCACAGTGCTCTGCGGTGTGCGCCTTCTGCCGAAAGAGGCCTGGGAGCTGTGCTTTGCTCTGCAGAGTACCGTACCTTCGTCTTTAGCCTCTCTTCTCGTCTACATCTTAGCAAAAAGCTTTTCCACTGTGTCTGGCAAGGAGAAACTGTGCCAGCACAGAAAACATCTCCCATCGTGTTCTAGAGGCTGCACGGAGGTCTGCCGAGTGTTTTGCAAGAAGAGAAAGAAAGTTGTCCAAAACAGCTTGCAATCGAATGTTCATGTGAATAGAAAAGGCAGGAGAGTGGACAGGTACTGTTTTCTCTCAGTTGGCAAGCTGCGCACACAATCGCAGTGTTGTACAGCTTGTTTCATCACCTTGGCGAACTTGCCGCTCTCTCCGGCTCCCGGAGACGAAGAAGCTGCTTCTTCGCGCAAAGACGATTCTGCCGCTCACAGTGCTCTGCGGTGTGTGTCTTCTGCCGAAAGTGGCCCGGGAGCGGTTCTTAGCTCTGCCGAGCACCGTACCTTCGTCTTTAGCGTCTCTTCTCGTCTACATCTTAGCAAAAAGCTTTTCCACTCTGTCTGGCAAGGAGAAACTGTGCCAGCACAGAAAACATCTCCCATCGTGTTCTAGAGGCTGCACGGAGGTCTGCCGAGTGTTTTGCAAGAAGAGAAAGAAAGTTGTCCAAAACAGCTTGCAATCGAATGTTCATGTGAATAGAAAAGGCAGGAGAGTTGTCAGGTACTGTTTTCTCTCAGTTGGTAAGCTGCGCACACAATCGCAGTGTTGTACAGCTTGTTTCATCAACTTTGCGAACTTGCCGCTCTCTGCGGCTCCCGGAGACGAAGAAGCTGCTTCTTCGCGCAAAGACGATTCTGCCGCTCACAGTGCTCTGCGGTGTGTGTCTTCTGCCGAAAGTGGCCCGGGCGCGGTTCTCAGCTCTGCCGAGCACCGTACCTTCGTCTTTAGCGTCTCTTCTCGTCTACATCTTAGCAAAAAGCTTTTCCACTGTGTCTGGCAAGGAGAAACTGTGCCAGCACAGAAAACATCTCCCATCGTGTTCTAGAGGCTGCACGGAGGTCTGCCGAGTGTTTTGCAAGAAGAGAAAGAAAGTTGTCCAAAACAGCTTGCAATCGAATGTTCATGTGAATAGAAAAGGCAGGAGAGTGGTCAGGTACTGTTTTCTCTCACTTGGCAAGCTGCGCACACAATCGCAGTGTTGTACAGCTTGTTTCATCACCTTTGCGAACTTGCCGCTCTCTCCGGCTCCCGGAGACGAAGAAGCTGCTTCTTCGCGCAAAGACCATTCTGCCGCTCACAGTGCTCTGCAGTGTGTGTCTTCTGCCGAAAGTGGCCCGGGAGCCGTGCTTAGCTCTGCAGAGCACCGTACCTTCGTCTTTAGCGTCTCTTCTCGTCTACATCTTAGCAAAAAGCTTTTCCACTCTGTCTGGCAAGGAGAAACTGTGCCAGCACAAAAATCATCTCCCATCGTGTTCTAGAGGCTGCACGGAGGTCTGCCGAGTGTTTTGCAAGAAGAGAAAGAAAGTTGTCCAAAACAGCTTGCAATCGAATGTTCATGTGAATAGAAAAGGCAGGAGAGTGGTCAGGTACTGTTTTCTCTCAGTTGGCAAGCTGCGCACACAATCGCAGTGTTGTACAGCTTGTTTCATCACCTTTGCGAACTTGCCGCTCTCTGCGGCTCCCGGAGACGAAGAAGCTGCTTCTTCGCGCAAAGACGATTCTGCCGCTCACAGTGCTCTGCAGTGTGTGTCTTCTGCCGAAAGTGGCCCGGGAGCGGTTCTTAGCTCTGCAGAGCACCGTACCTTCGTTTTTAGCGTCTCTTCTCGTCTACATCTTAGCAAAAAGCTTTTCCACTGTGTGTGGCAAGGAGAAACTGTGCCAGCACAGAAATCATCTCCCATCGTGTTCTAGAGGCTGCACGGAGGTCTGCCGAGTGTTTTGCAAGAAGAGAAAGAAAGTTGTCCAAAACAGCTTGCAATCGAATGTTCATGTGAATAGAAAAGGCAGTAGAGTGGTCAGGTACTGTTTTCTCTCAGTTGGCAAGCTGCGCACACAATCGCAGTGTTGTACAGCTTGTTTCATCACCTTTGCGAACTTGCCGCTCTCTCCGGCTCCCGGAGACGAAGAAGCTGCTTCTTCGCGCAAAGACCATTCTGCCGCTCACAGTGCTCTGCGGTGTGTGTCTTCTGCCGAAAGTGGCCCGGGAACGGTGCTTAGCTCTGCAGAGCACCGTACCTTCGTCTTTAGCCTCTCTTCTCGTCTACATCTTAGCAAAAAGCTTTTCCACTGTGTCTGGCAAGGAGAAACTGTGCCAGCACAAAAATCATCTCCCATCGTGTTCTAGAGACTGCACGGAGGTCTGCCGAGTGTTTTGCAAGAAGAGAAAGAAAGTTGTCCAAAACAGCTTGCAATCGAATGTTCATGTGAATAGAAAAGGCAGGAGAGTGGTCAGGTACTGTTTTCTCTCAGTTGGCAAGCTGCGCACACAATCGCAGTGTTGTACAGCTTGTTTCATCACCTTTGCGAACTTGCCGCTCTCTGCGGCTCCCGGAGACGAAGAAGCTGCTTCTTCGCGCAAAGACGATTCTGCCGCTCACAGTGCTCTGCAGTGTGTGTCTTCTGCCGAAAGAGGCCCGGGAGCTGTGCTTAGCTCTGCAGAGCACCGTACCTTCGTCTTTAGCCTCTCTTCTCGTCTACATCTTAGCAAAAAGCTTTTCCACTGTGTCTGGCAAGGAGAAACTGTGCCAGCACAAGAATGCTCTCCCATCGTGTTCTAGAGGCTGCACGGAGGTCTGCCGAGTGTTTTGCAAGAAGAGAAAGAAAGTTGTCCAAAACAGCTTGCAATCGAATGTTCATGTGATTAGAAAAGGCAGGAGAGTGGTCAGGTACTGTTTTCTCTCACTTGGCAAGCTGCGCACACAATCGCATTGTTGTACAGCTTGTTTCATCACCTTTGCGAAGCTGCCGCTCTCTCCGGCTCCCGGAGACGAAGTAGCTGCTTCTTCGCGCAAAGACGATTCTGCCGCTCACAGTGCTCTGCGGTGTGCGCCTTCTGCCGAAAGTGGCCCGGGAGCTGTGCTTAGCTCTGCAGAGCACCGTACCTTCGTCTTTAGCGTCTCTTCTCGTCTACATCTTAGCAAAAAGCTTTTCCACTCTGTCTGGCAAGGAGAAACTGTGCCAGCACAGAAAACATCTCCCATCGTGTTCTAGAGGCTGCACGGAGGTCTGCCGAGTGTTTTGCAAGAAGAGAAAGAAAGTTGTCCAAAACAGCTTGCAATCGAATGTTCATGTGAATAGAAAAGGCAGGAGAGTGGTCAGGTACTGTTTTCTCTCACTTGGCAAGCTGCGCACACAATCGCAGTGTTGTACAGCTTGTTTCATCACCTTTGCGAACTTGCCGCTCTCTCCGGCTCCCGGAGACGAAGAAGCTGCTTCTTCGCGCAAAGACGATTCTGCCGCTCACAGTGCTCTGCAGTGTGTGTCTTCTGCCGAAAGTGGCCCGGGAGCGGTTCTTAGCTCTGCAGAGCACCGTACCTTCGTCTTTAGCGTCTCTTCTCGTCTACATCTTAGCAAAAAGCTTTTCCACTGTGTCTGGCAAGGAGAAACTGTGCCAGCACAAAAATCATCTCCCATCGTGTTCTAGAGGCTGCACGGAGGTCTGCCGAGTGTTTTGCAAGAAGAGAAAGAAAGTTGTCCAAAACAGCTTGCAATCGAATGTTCATGTGAATAGAAAAGGCAGGAGAGTGGTCAGGTACTGTTTTCTCTCACTTGGCAAGCTGCGCACACAATCGCAGTGTTGTACAGCTTGTTTCATCACCTTTGCGAACTTGCCGCTCTCTCCGGCTCCCGGAGACGAAGAAGCTGCTTCTTCGCGCAAAGACGATTCTGCCGCTCACAGTGCTCTGCAGTGTGTGTCTTCTGCCGAAAGTGGCCCGGGAGCGGTTCTTAGCTCTGCAGAGCACCGTACCTTCGTCTTTAGCGTCTCTTCTCGTCTACATCTTAGCAAAAAGCTTTTCCACTGTGTCTGGCAAGGAGAAACTGTGCCAGCACAGAAAACATCTCCCATCGTGTTCTAGAGGCTGCACGGAGGTCTGCCGAGTGTTTTGCAAGAAGAGAAAGAAAGTTGTCCAAAACAGCTTGCAATCGAATGTTCATGTGAATAGAAAAGGCAGGAGAGTGGTCAGGTACTGTTTTCTCTCACTTGGCAAGCTGCGCACACAATCGCAGTGTTGTACAGCTTGTTTCATCACCTTTGCGAACTTGCCGCTCTCTGCGGCTCCCGGAGACGAAGAAGCTGCTTCTTCGCGCAGAGACGATTCTGCCGCTCACAGTGCTCTGCAGTGTGTGTCTTCTGCCGAAAGTGGCCCGGGAGCGGTGCTTAGCTCTGCAGAGCACCGTACCTTCGTCTTTAGCGTCTCTTCTCGTCTACATCTTAGCAAAAAGCTTTTCCACTCTGTCTGGCAAGGAGAAACTGTGCCAGCACAAAAATCATCTCCCATCGTGTTCTACAGGCTGCACGGAGGTCTGCCGAGTGTTTTGCAAGAAGAGAAAGAAAGTTGTCCAAAACAGCTTGCAATCGAATGTTCATGTGAATAGAAAAGGCAGGAGAGTGGTCAGGTACTGTTTTCTCTCACTTGGCAAGCTGCGCACACAATCGCAGTGTTGTACAGCTTGTTTCATCACCTTTGCGAACTTGCCGCTCTCTCCGGCTCCCGGAGACGAAGAAGCTGCTTCTTCGCGCAAAGACGATTCTGCCGCTCACAGTGCTCTGCGGTGTGCGCCTTCTGCCGAAAGAGGCCCGGGAGCTGTGCTTAGCTCTGCAGAGCACCGTACCTTCGTTTTTAGCGTCTCTTCTCGTCTACATCTTAGCAAAAAGCTTTTCCACTCTGTCTGGCAAGGAGAAACTGTGCCAGCACAAAAATCATCTCCCATCGTGTTCTAGAGGCTGCACGGAGGTCTGCCGAGTGTTTTGCAAGAAGAGAAAGAAAGTTGTCCAAAACAGCTTGCAATCGAATGTTCATGTGAATAGAAAAGGCAGGAGAGTGGTCAGGTACTGTTTTCTCTCACTTGGCAAGCTGCGCACACAATCGCAGTGTTGTACAGCTTGTTTCATCACCTTTGCGAACTTGCCGCTCTCTGCGGCTCCCGGAGACGAAGAAGCTGCTTCTTCGCGCAAAGACGATTCTGCCGCTCACAGTGCTCTGCGGTGTGCGCCTTCTGCCGAAAGAGGCCTGGGAGCTGTGCTTTGCTCTGCAGAGTACCGTACCTTCGTCTTTAGCCTCTCTTCTCGTCTACATCTTAGCAAAAAGCTTTTCCACTGTGTCTGGCAAGGAGAAACTGTGCCAGCACAGAAAACATCTCCCATCGTGTTCTAGAGGCTGCACGGAGGTCTGCCGAGTGTTTTGCAAGAAGAGAAAGAAAGTTGTCCAAAACAGCTTGCAATCGAATGTTCATGTGAATAGAAAAGGCAGGAGAGTGGACAGGTACTGTTTTCTCTCAGTTGGCAAGCTGCGCACACAATCGCAGTGTTGTACAGCTTGTTTCATCACCTTGGCGATCTTGCCGCTCTCTCCGGCTCCCGGAGACGAAGAAGCTGCTTCTTCGCGCAAAGACGATTCTGCCGCTCACAGTGCTCTGCGGTGTGTGTCTTCTGCCGAAAGTGGCCCGGGAACGGTGCTTAGCTCTGCAGAGCACCGTACCTTCGTCTTTAGCGTCTCTTCTCGTCTACATCTTAGCAAAAAGCTTTTCCACTCTGTCTGGCAAGGAGAAACTGTGCCAGCACAGAAAACATCTCCCATCGTGTTCTAGAGGCTGCACGGAGGTCTGCCGAGTGTTTTGCAAGAAGAGAAAGAAAGTTGTCCAAAACAGCTTGCAATCGAATGTTCATGTGAATAGAAAAGGCAGGAGAGTTGTCAGGTACTGTTTTCTCTCAGTTGGTAAGCTGCGCACACAATCGCAGTGTTGTACAGCTTGTTTCATCAACTTTGCGAACTTGCCGCTCTCTGCGGCTCCCGGAGACGAAGAAGCTGCTTCTTCGCGCAAAGACGATTCTGCCGCTCACAGTGCTCTGCGGTGTGTGTCTTCTGCCGAAAGTGGCCCGGGCGCGGTTCTCAGCTCTGCCGAGCACCGTACCTTCGTCTTTAGCGTCTCTTCTCGTCTACATCTTAGCAAAAAGCTTTTCCACTGTGTCTGGCAAGGAGAAACTGTGCCAGCACAGAAAACATCTCCCATCGTGTTCTAGAGGCTGCACGGAGGTCTGCCGAGTGTTTTGCAAGAAGAGAAAGAAAGTTGTCCAAAACAGCTTGCAATCGAATGTTCATGTGAATAGAAAAGGCAGGAGAGTGGTCAGGTACTGTTTTCTCTCACTTGGCAAGCTGCGCACACAATCGCAGTGTTGTACAGCTTGTTTCATCACCTTTGCGAACTTGCCGCTCTCTCCGGCTCCCGGAGACGAAGAAGCTGCTTCTTCGCGCAAAGACCATTCTGCCGCTCACAGTGCTCTGCAGTGTGTGTCTTCTGCCGAAAGTGGCCCGGGAGCGGTTCTTAGCTCTGCAGAGCACCGTACCTTCGTTTTTAGCGTCTCTTCTCGTCTACATCTTAGCAAAAAGCTTTTCCACTCTGTCTGGCAAGGAGAAACTGTGCCAGCACAAAAAACATCTCCCATCGTGTTCTAGAGGCTGCACGGAGGTCTGCCGAGTGTTTTGCAAGAAGAGAAAGAAAGTTGTCCAAAACAGCTTGCAATCGAATGTTCATGTGAATAGAAAAGGCAGGAGAGTGGTCAGGTACTGTTTTCTCTCAGTTGGCAAGCTGCGCACACAATCGCAGTGTTGTACAGCTTGTTTCATCACCTTTGCGAACTTGCCGCTCTCTGCGGCTCCCGGAGACGAAGAAGCTGCTTCTTCGCGCAAAGACGATTCTGCCGCTCACAGTGCTCTGCAGTGTGTGTCTTCTGCCGAAAGTGGCCCGGGAGCGGTTCTTAGCTCTGCAGAGCACCGTACCTTCGTTTTTAGCGTCTCTTCTCGTCTACATCTTAGCAAAAAGCTTTTCCACTGTGTCTGGCAAGGAGAAACTGTGCCAGCACAGAAATCATCTCCCATCGTGTTCTAGAGGCTGCACGGAGGTCTGCCGAGTGTTTTGCAAGAAGAGAAAGAAAGTTGTCCAAAACAGCTTGCAATCGAATGTTCATGTGAATAGAAAAGGCAGGAGAGTGGTCAGGTACTGTTTTCTCTCAGTTGGCAAGCTGCGCACACAATCGCAGTGTTGTACAGCTTGTTTCATCACCTTTGCGAACTTGCCGCTCTCTCCGGCTCCCGGAGACGAAGAAGCTGCTTCTTCGCGCAAAGACCATTCTGCCGCTCACAGTGCTCTGCGGTGTGTGTCTTCTGCCGAAAGTGGCCCGGGAACGGTGCTTAGCTCTGCAGAGCACCGTACCTTCGTCTTTAGCCTCTCTTCTCGTCTACATCTTAGCAAAAAGCTTTTCCACTGTGTCTGGCAAGGAGAAACTGTGCCAGCACAAAAATCATCTCCCATCGTGTTCTAGAGGCTGCACGGAGGTCTGCCGAGTGTTTTGCAAGAAGAGAAAGAAAGTTGTCCAAAACAGCTTGCAATCGAATGTTCATGTGAATAGAAAAGGCAGGAGAGTGGTCAGGTACTGTTTTCTCTCAGTTGGCAAGCTGCGCACACAATCGCAGTGTTGTACAGCTTGTTTCATCACCTTTGCGAACTTGCCGCTCTCTGCGGCTCCCGGAGACGAAGAAGCTGCTTCTTCGCGCAAAGACGATTCTGCCGCTCACAGTGCTCTGCAGTGTGTGTCTTCTGCCGAAAGAGGCCCGGGAGCTGTGCTTAGCTCTGCAGAGCACCGTACCTTCGTCTTTAGCCTCTCTTCTCGTCTACATCTTAGCAAAAAGCTTTTCCACTGTGTCTGGCAAGGAGAAACTGTGCCAGCACAAGAATGCTCTCCCATCGTGTTCTAGAGGCTGCACGGAGGTCTGCCGAGTGTTTTGCAAGAAGAGAAAGAAAGTTGTCCAAAACAGCTTGCAATCGAATGTTCATGTGATTAGAAAAGGCAGGAGAGTGGTCAGGTACTGTTTTCTCTCACTTGGCAAGCTGCGCACACAATCGCATTGTTGTACAGCTTGTTTCATCACCTTTGCGAAGCTGCCGCTCTCTCCGGCTCCCGGAGACGAAGTAGCTGCTTCTTCGCGCAAAGACGATTCTGCCGCTCACAGTGCTCTGCGGTGTGCGCCTTCTGCCGAAAGTGGCCCGGGAGCTGTGCTTAGCTCTGCAGAGCACCGTACCTTCGTCTTTAGCGTCTCTTCTCGTCTACATCTTAGCAAAAAGCTTTTCCACTCTGTCTGGCAAGGAGAAACTGTGCCAGCACAGAAAACATCTCCCATCGTGTTCTAGAGGCTGCACGGAGGTCTGCCGAGTGTTTTGCAAGAAGAGAAAGAAAGTTGTCCAAAACAGCTTGCAATCGAATGTTCATGTGAATAGAAAAGGCAGGAGAGTGGTCAGGTACTGTTTTCTCTCACTTGGCAAGCTGCGCACACAATCGCAGTGTTGTACAGCTTGTTTCATCACCTTTGCGAACTTGCCGCTCTCTCCGGCTCCCGGAGACGAAGAAGCTGCTTCTTCGCGCAAAGACGATTCTGCCGCTCACAGTGCTCTGCAGTGTGTGTCTTCTGCCGAAAGTGGCCCGGGAGCGGTTCTTAGCTCTGCAGAGCACCGTACCTTCGTCTTTAGCGTCTCTTCTCGTCTACATCTTAGCAAAAAGCTTTTCCACTGTGTCTGGCAAGGAGAAACTGTGCCAGCACAAAAATCATCTCCCATCGTGTTCTAGAGGCTGCACGGAGGTCTGCCGAGTGTTTTGCAAGAAGAGAAAGAAAGTTGTCCAAAACAGCTTGCAATCGAATGTTCATGTGAATAGAAAAGGCAGGAGAGTGGTCAGGTACTGTTTTCTCTCACTTGGCAAGCTGCGCACACAATCGCAGTGTTGTACAGCTTGTTTCATCACCTTTGCGAACTTGCCGCTCTCTGCGGCTCCCGGAGACGAAGAAGCTGCTTCTTCGCGCAAAGACGATTCTGCCGCTCACAGTGCTCTGCGGTGTGCGCCTTCTGCCGAAAGAGGCCTGGGAGCTGTGCTTTGCTCTGCAGAGTACCGTACCTTCGTCTTTAGCCTCTCTTCTCGTCTACATCTTAGCAAAAAGCTTTTCCACTGTGTCTGGCAAGGAGAAACTGTGCCAGCACAGAAAACATCTCCCATCGTGTTCTAGAGGCTGCACGGAGGTCTGCCGAGTGTTTTGCAAGAAGAGAAAGAAAGTTGTCCAAAACAGCTTGCAATCGAATGTTCATGTGAATAGAAAAGGCAGGAGAGTGGACAGGTACTGTTTTCTCTCAGTTGGCAAGCTGCGCACACAATCGCAGTGTTGTACAGCTTGTTTCATCACCTTGGCGAACTTGCCGCTCTCTCCGGCTCCCGGAGACGAAGAAGCTGCTTCTTCGCGCAAAGACGATTCTGCCGCTCACAGTGCTCTGCGGTGTGTGTCTTCTGCCGAAAGTGGCCCGGGAGCGGTTCTTAGCTCTGCCGAGCACCGTACCTTCGTCTTTAGCGTCTCTTCTCGTCTACATCTTAGCAAAAAGCTTTTCCACTCTGTCTGGCAAGGAGAAACTGTGCCAGCACAGAAAACATCTCCCATCGTGTTCTAGAGGCTGCACGGAGGTCTGCCGAGTGTTTTGCAAGAAGAGAAAGAAAGTTGTCCAAAACAGCTTGCAATCGAATGTTCATGTGAATAGAAAAGGCAGGAGAGTTGTCAGGTACTGTTTTCTCTCAGTTGGTAAGCTGCGCACACAATCGCAGTGTTGTACAGCTTGTTTCATCAACTTTGCGAACTTGCCGCTCTCTGCGGCTCCCGGAGACGAAGAAGCTGCTTCTTCGCGCAAAGACGATTCTGCCGCTCACAGTGCTCTGCGGTGTGTGTCTTCTGCCGAAAGTGGCCCGGGCGCGGTTCTCAGCTCTGCCGAGCACCGTACCTTCGTCTTTAGCGTCTCTTCTCGTCTACATCTTAGCAAAAAGCTTTTCCACTCTGTCTGGCAAGGAGAAACTGTGCCAGCACAGAAAACATCTCCCATCGTGTTCTAGAGGCTGCACGGAGGTCTGCCGAGTGTTTTGCAAGAAGAGAAAGAAAGTTGTCCAAAACAGCTTGCAATCGAATGTTCATGTGAATAGAAAAGGCAGGAGAGTGGTCAGGTACTGTTTTCTCTCACTTGGCAAGCTGCGCACACAATCGCAGTGTTGTACAGCTTGTTTCATCACCTTTGCGAACTTGCCGCTCTCTCCGGCTCCCGGAGACGAAGAAGCTGCTTCTTCGCGCAAAGACCATTCTGCCGCTCACAGTGCTCTGCAGTGTGTGTCTTCTGCCGAAAGTGGCCCGGGAGCCGTGCTTAGCTCTGCAGAGCACCGTACCTTCGTCTTTAGCGTCTCTTCTCGTCTACATCTTAGCAAAAAGCTTTTCCACTCTGTCTGGCAAGGAGAAACTGTGCCAGCACAAAAATCATCTCCCATCGTGTTCTAGAGGCTGCACGGAGGTCTGCCGAGTGTTTTGCAAGAAGAGAAAGAAAGTTGTCCAAAACAGCTTGCAATCGAATGTTCATGTGAATAGAAAAGGCAGGAGAGTGGTCAGGTACTGTTTTCTCTCAGTTGGCAAGCTGCGCACACAATCGCAGTGTTGTACAGCTTGTTTCATCACCTTTGCGAACTTGCCGCTCTCTGCGGCTCCCGGAGACGAAGAAGCTGCTTCTTCGCGCAAAGACGATTCTGCCGCTCACAGTGCTCTGCAGTGTGTGTCTTCTGCCGAAAGTGGCCCGGGAGCGGTTCTTAGCTCTGCAGAGCACCGTACCTTCGTTTTTAGCGTCTCTTCTCGTCTACATCTTAGCAAAAAGCTTTTCCACTGTGTGTGGCAAGGAGAAACTGTGCCAGCACAGAAATCATCTCCCATCGTGTTCTAGAGGCTGCACGGAGGTCTGCCGAGTGTTTTGCAAGAAGAGAAAGAAAGTTGTCCAAAACAGCTTGCAATCGAATGTTCATGTGAATAGAAAAGGCAGGAGAGTGGTCAGGTACTGTTTTCTCTCAGTTGGCAAGCTGCGCACACAATCGCAGTGTTGTACAGCTTGTTTCATCACCTTTGCGAACTTGCCGCTCTCTCCGGCTCCCGGAGACGAAGAAGCTGCTTCTTCGCGCAAAGACCATTCTGCCGCTCACAGTGCTCTGCGGTGTGTGTCTTCTGCCGAAAGTGGCCCGGGAACGGTGCTTAGCTCTGCAGAGCACCGTACCTTCGTCTTTAGCCTCTCTTCTCGTCTACATCTTAGCAAAAAGCTTTTCCACTGTGTCTGGCAAGGAGAAACTGTGCCAGCACAAAAATCATCTCCCATCGTGTTCTAGAGGCTGCACGGAGGTCTGCCGAGTGTTTTGCAAGAAGAGAAAGAAAGTTGTCCAAAACAGCTTGCAATCGAATGTTCATGTGAATAGAAAAGGCAGGAGAGTGGTCAGGTACTGTTTTCTCTCAGTTGGCAAGCTGCGCACACAATCGCAGTGTTGTACAGCTTGTTTCATCACCTTTGCGAACTTGCCGCTCTCTGCGGCTCCCGGAGACGAAGAAGCTGCTTCTTCGCGCAAAGACGATTCTGCCGCTCACAGTGCTCTGCAGTGTGTGTCTTCTGCCGAAAGTGGCCCGGGAGCGGTTCTTAGCTCTGCAGAGCACCGTACCTTCGTCTTTAGCGTCTCTTCTCGTCTACATCTTAGCAAAAAGCTTTTCCACTGTGTCTGGCAAGGAGAAACTGTGCCAGCACAGAAAACATCTCCCATCGTGTTCTAGAGGCTGCACGGAGGTCTGCCGAGTGTTTTGCAAGAAGAGAAAGAAAGTTGTCCAAAACAGCTTGCAATCGAATGTTCATGTGAATAGAAAAGGCAGTAGAGTGGTCAGGTACTGTTTTCTCTCACTTGGCAAGCTGCGCACACAATCGCAGTGTTGTACAGCTTGTTTCATCACCTTTGCGAACTTGCCGCTCTCTCCGGCTCCCGGAGACGAAGAAGCTGCTTCTTCGCGCAAAGACGATTCTGCCGCTCACAGTGCTCTGCGGTGTGCGCCTTCTGCCGAAAGAGGCCGGGGAGCTGTGCGTAGCTCTGCAGAGCACCGTACCTTCGTCTTTAGCGTCTCTTCTCGTCTACATCTCAGCAAAAAGCTTTTCCACTCTGTCTGGCAAGGAGAAACTGTGCCAGCACAGAAAACATCTCCCATCGTGTTCTAGAGGCTGCACGGAGGTCTGCCGAGTGTTTTGCAAGAAGAGAAAGAAAGTTGTCCAAAACAGCTTGCAATCGAATGTTCATGTGAATAGAAAAGGCAGGAGAGTTGTCAGGTACTGTTTTCTCTCAGTTGGCAAGCTGCGCACACAATCGCAGTGTTGTACAGCTTGTTTCATCACCTTTGCGAACTTGCCGCTCTCTCCGGCTCCCGGAGACGAAGAAGCTGCTTCTTCGCGCAAAGACGATTCTGCCGCTCACAGTGCTCTGCGGTGTGTGTCTTCTGCCGAAAGTGGCCCGGGAGCGGTTCTTAGCTCTGCCGAGGACCGTACCTTCGTCTTTAGCGTCTCTTCTCGTCTACATCTTAGCAAAAAGCTTTTCCACTGTGTCTGGCAAGGAGAAACTGTGCCAGCACAGAAAACATCTCCCATCGTGTTCTAGAGGCTGCACGGAGGTCTGCCGAGTGTTTTGCAAGAAGAGAAAGAAAGTTGTCCAAAACAGCTTGCAATCGAATGTTCATGTGACTAGAAAAGGCCGGAGAGTGGACAGGTACTGTTTTCTCTCAGTTGGCAAGCTGCGCACACAATCGCAGTGTTGTATAGCTTGTTTCATCACCTTTGCGAACTTGCCGCTCTCTCCGGCTCCCGGAGACGAAGAAGCTGCTTCTTCGCGCAAAGACCATTCTGCCGCTCACAGTGCACTGCGGTGTGTGTCTTCTGCCGAAAGTGGCCCGGGAGCGGTTCTTAGCTCTGCAGAGCACCGTACCTTCGTCTTTAGCGTCTCTTCTCGTCTACATCTTAGCAAAAAGCTTTTCCACTCTGTCTGGCAAGGAGAAACTGTGCTTGCACAGAAAACATCTCCCATCGTGTTCTAGAGGCTGCACGGAGGTCTGCCGAGTGTTTTGCAAGAAGAGAAAGAAAGTTGTCCAAAACAGCTTGCAATCGAATGTTCATGTGAATAGAAAAGGCAGGAGAGTGGTCAGGTACTGTTTTCTCTCACTTGGCAAGCTGCGCACACAATCGCAGTGTTGTACAGCTTGTTTCATCACCTTTGCGAACTTGCCGCTCTCTGCGGCTCCCGGAGACGAAGAAGCTGCTTCTTCGCGCAAAGACGATTCTGTCGCTCACAGTGCTCTGCAGTGTGTGTCTTCTGCCGAAAGTGGCCCGGGAGCGGTTCTTAGCTCTGCAGAGCACCGTACCTTCGTCTTTAGCGTCTCTTCTCGTCTACATCTTAGCAAAAAGCTTTTCCACTGTGTCTGGCAAGGAGAAACTGTGCCAGCACAGAAAACATCTCCCATCGTGTTCTAGAGGCTGCACGGAGGTCTGCCGAGTGTTTTGCAAGAAGAGAAAGAAAGTTGTCCAAAACAGCTTGCAATCGAATGTTCATGTGAATAGAAAAGGCAGGAGAGTGGTCAGGTACTGTTTTCTCTCACTTGGCAAGCTGCGCACACAATCGCAGTGTTGTACAGCTTGTTTCATCACCTTTGCGAACTTGCCGCTCTCTCCGGCTCACGGAGACGAAGAAGCTGCTTCTTCGCGCAGAGACGATTCTGCCGCTCACAGTGCTCTGCAGTGTGTGTCTTCTGCCGAAAGTGGCCCGGGAGCGGTGCTTAGCTCTGCAGAGCACCGTACCTTCGTCTTTAGCGTCTCTTCTCGTCTACATCTTAGCAAAAAGCTTTTCCACTCTGTCTGGCAAGGAGAAACTGTGCCAGCACAAAAATCATCTCCCATCGTGTTCTACAGGCTGCACGGAGGTCTGCCGAGTGTTTTGCAAGAAGAGAAAGAAAGTTGTCCAAAACAGCTTGCAATCGAATGTTCATGTGAATAGAAAAGGCAGGAGAGTTGTCAGGTACTGTTTTCTCTCAGTTGGTAAGCTGCGCACACAATCGCAGTGTTGTACAGCTTGTTTCATCACCTTTGCGAACTTGCCGCTCTCTCCGGCTCCCGGAGACGAAGAAGCTGCTTCTTCGCGCAAAGACGATTCTGCCGCTCACAGTGCTCTGCAGTGTGTGTCTTCTGCCGAAAGTGGCCCGGGAGCTGTGCTTAGCTCTGCCGAGCACCGTACCTTCGTCTTTAGCGTCTCTTCTCGTCTACATCTTAGCAAAAAGCTTTTCCACTCTGTCTGGCAAGGAGAAACTGTGCCAGCACAAGAATGCTCTCCCATCGTGTTCTAGAGGCTGCACGGAAGTCTGCCGAGTGTTTTGCATGAAGAGAAAGAAAGTTGTCCAAAACAGCTTGCAATCGAATGTTCATGTGAATAGAAAAGGCAGGAGAGTGGTCAGGTACTGTTTTCTCTCAGTTGGCAAGCTGCGCACACAATCGCAGTGTTGTACAGCTTGTTTCATCACCTTTGCGAACTTGCCGCTCTCTCCGGCTCCCGGAGACGAAGAAGCTGCTTCTTCGCGCAAAGACGATTCTGCCGCTCACAGTGCTCTGCGGTGTGCGCCTTCTGCCGAAAGAGGCCCGGGAGCTGTGCTTAGCTCTGCAGAGCACCGTACCTTCGTCTTTAGCGTCTCTTCTCGTCTACATCTTAGCAAAAAGCTTTTCCACTCTGTCTGGCAAGGAGAAACTGTGCCAGCACAGAAAACATCTCCCATCGTGTTCTAGAGGCTGCACGGAGGTCTGCCGAGTGTTTTGCAAGAAGAGAAAGAAAGTTGTCCAAAACAGCTTGCAATCGAATGTTCATGTGAATAGAAAAGGCAGGAGAGTTGACAGGTACTGTTTTCTCTCAGTTGGCAAGCTGCGCACACAATCGCAGTGTTGTACAGCTTGTTTCATCACCTTTGCGAACTTGCCGCTCTCTCCGGCTCCCGGAGACGAAGAAGCTGCTTCTTCGCGCAAAGACGATTCTGCCGCTCACAGTGCTCTGCAGTGTGTGTCTTCTGCCGAAAGTGGCCCGGGAGCGGTTCTTAGCTCTGCCGAGCACCGTACCTTCGTCTTTAGCGTCTCTTCTCGTCTACATCTTAGCAAAAAGCTTTTCCACTCTGTCTGGCAAGGAGAAACTGTGCCAGCACAGAAAACATCTCCCATCGTGTTCTAGAGGCTGCACGGAGGTCTGCCGAGTGTTTTGCAAGAAGAGAAAGAAAGTTGTCCAAAACAGCTTGCAATCGAATGTTCATGTGAATAGAAAAGGCAGGAGAGTGGTCAGGTACTGTTTTCTCTCACTTGGCAAGCTGCGCACACAATCGCAGTGTTGTACAGCTTGTTTCATCACCTTTGCGAACTTGCCGCTCTCTGCGGCTCCCGGAGACGAAGAAGCTGCTTCTTCGCGCAAAGACCATTCTGCCGCTCACAGTGCTCTGCGGTGTGTGTCTTCTGCCGAAAGTGGCACGGGAGCGGTTCTTAGCTCTGCAGAGCACCGTACCTTCGTCTTTAGCGTCTCTTCTCGTCTACATCTTAGCAAAAAGCTTTTCCACTCTGTCTGGCAAGGAGAAACTGTGCCTGCACAGAAAACATCTCCCATCGTGTTCTAGAGGCTGCACGGAGGTCTGCCGAGTGTTTTGCAAGAAGAGAAAGAAAGTTGTCCAAAACAGCTTGCAATCGAATGTTCATGTGAATAGAAAAGGCAGGAGAGTGGTCAGGTACTGTTTTCTCTCAGTTGGCAAGCTGCGCACACAATCGCAGTGTTGTACAGCTTGTTTCATCACCTTTGCGAACTTGCCGCTCTCTCCGGCTCCCGGAGACGAAGAAGCTGCTTCTTCGCGCAAAGACGATTCTGCCGCTCACAGTGCTCTGCAGTGTGTGTCTTCTGCCGAAAGTGGCCCGGGAGCGGTGCTTAGCTCTGCAGAGCACCGTACCTTCGTTTTTAGCGTCTCTTCTCGTCTACATCTTAGCAAAAAGCTTTTCCACTCTGTCTGGCAAGGAGCAACTGTGCCAGCACAAAAATCATCTCCCATCGTGTTCTAGAGGCTGCACGGAGGTCTGCCGAGTGTTTTGCAAGAAGAGAAAGAAAGTTGTCCAAAACAGCTTGCAATCGAATGTTCATGTGAATAGAAAAGGCAGGAGAGTGGTCAGGTACTGTTTTCTCTCACTTGGCAAGCTGCGCACACAATCGCAGTGTTGTACAGCTTGTTTCATCACCTTTGCGAACTTGCCGCTCTCTGCGGCTCCCGGAGACGAAGAAGCTGCTTCTTCGCGCAAAGACGATTCTGCCGCTCACAGTGCTCTGCGGTGTGCGCCTTCTGCCGAAAGACGCCCGGGAGCGGTGGTTAGCTCTGCAGAGCACTGTACCTTCGTCTTTAGCCTCTCTTCTCGTCTACATCTTAGCAAAAAGCTTTTCCACTGTGTCTGGCAAGGAGAAACTGTGCCAGCACAGAAAACATCTCCCATCGTGTTCTAGAGGCTGCACGGAGGTCTGCCGAGTGTTTTGCAAGAAGAGAAAGAAAGTTGTCCAAAACAGCTTGCAATCGAATGTTCATGTGAATAGAAAAGGCAGGAGAGTGGACAGGTACTGTTTTCTCTCAGTTGGCAAGCTGCGCACACAATCGCAGTGTTGTACAGCTTGTTTCATCACCTTGGCGAACTTGCCGCTCTCTCCGGCTCCCGGAGACGAAGAAGCTGCTTCTTCGCGCAAAGACGATTCTGCCGCTCACAGTGCTCTGCGGTGTGTGTCTTCTGCCGAAAGTGGCCCGGGAGCGGTTCTTAGCTCTGCCGAGCACCGTACCTTCGTCTTTAGCGTCTCTTCTCGTCTACATCTTAGCAAAAAGCTTTTCCACTCTGTCTGGCAAGGAGAAACTGTGCCAGCACAGAAAACATCTCCCATCGTGTTCTAGAGGCTGCACGGAGGTCTGCCGAGTGTTTTGCAAGAAGAGAAAGAAAGTTGTCCAAAACAGCTTGCAATCGAATGTTCATGTGAATAGAAAAGGCAGGAGAGTTGTCAGGTACTGTTTTCTCTCAGTTGGTAAGCTGCGCACACAATCGCAGTGTTGTACAGCTTGTTTCATCAACTTTGCGAACTTGCCGCTCTCTGCGGCTCCCGGAGACGAAGAAGCTGCTTCTTCGCGCAAAGACGATTCTGCCGCTCACAGTGCTCTGCGGTGTGTGTCTTCTGCCGAAAGTGGCCCGGGCGCGGTTCTCAGCTCTGCCGAGCACCGTACCTTCGTCTTTAGCGTCTCTTCTCGTCTACATCTTAGCAAAAAGCTTTTCCACTGTGTCTGGCAAGGAGAAACTGTGCCAGCACAGAAAACATCTCCCATCGTGTTCTAGAGGCTGCACGGAGGTCTGCCGAGTGTTTTGCAAGAAGAGAAAGAAAGTTGTCCAAAACAGCTTGCAATCGAATGTTCATGTGAATAGAAAAGGCAGGAGAGTGGTCAGGTACTGTTTTCTCTCACTTGGCAAGCTGCGCACACAATCGCAGTGTTGTACAGCTTGTTTCATCACCTTTGCGAACTTGCCGCTCTCTCCGGCTCCCGGAGACGAAGAAGCTGCTTCTTCGCGCAAAGACCATTCTGCCGCTCACAGTGCTCTGCAGTGTGTGTCTTCTGCCGAAAGTGGCCCGGGAGCCGTGCTTAGCTCTGCAGAGCACCGTACCTTCGTCTTTAGCGTCTCTTCTCGTCTACATCTTAGCAAAAAGCTTTTCCACTCTGTCTGGCAAGGAGAAACTGTGCCAGCACAGAAAACATCTCCCATCGTGTTCTAGAGGCTGCACGGAGGTCTGCCGAGTGTTTTGCAAGAAGAGAAAGAAAGTTGTCCAAAACAGCTTGCAATCGAATGTTCATGTGAATAGAAAAGGCAGGAGAGTGGTCAGGTACTGTTTTCTCTCAGTTGGCAAGCTGCGCACACAATCGCAGTGTTGTACAGCTTGTTTCATCACCTTTGCGAACTTGCCGCTCTCTGCGGCTCCCGGAGACGAAGAAGCTGCTTCTTCGCGCAAAGACCATTCTGCCGCTCACAGTGCTCTGCGGTGTGTGTCTTCTGCCGAAAGTGGCACGGGAGCGGTTCTTAGCTCTGCAGAGCACCGTACCTTCGTCTTTAGCGTCTCTTCTCGTCTACATCTTAGCAAAAAGCTTTTCCACTCTGTCTGGCAAGGAGAAACTGTGCCTGCACAGAAAACATCTCCCATCGTGTTCTAGAGGCTGCACGGAGGTCTGCCGAGTGTTTTGCAAGAAGAGAAAGAAAGTTGTCCAAAACAGCTTGCAATCGAATGTTCATGTGAATAGAAAAGGCAGGAGAGTGGTCAGGTACTGTTTTCTCTCAGTTGGCAAGCTGCGCACACAATCGCAGTGTTGTACAGCTTGTTTCATCACCTTTGCGAACTTGCCGCTCTCTCCGGCTCCCGGAGACGAAGTAGCTGCTTCTTCGCGCAAAGACGATTCTGCCGCTCACAGTGCTCTGCGGTGTGCGCCTTCTGCCGAAAGTGGCCCGGGAGCTGTGCTTAGCTCTGCAGAGCACCGTACCTTCGTCTTTAGCGTCTCTTCTCGTCTACATCTTAGCAAAAAGCTTTTCCACTCTGTCTGGCAAGGAGAAACTGTGCCAGCACAGAAAACATCTCCCATCGTGTTCTAGAGGCTGCACGGAGGTCTGCCGAGTGTTTTGCAAGAAGAGAAAGAAAGTTGTCCAAAACAGCTTGCAATCGAATGTTCATGTGAATAGAAAAGGCAGGAGAGTGGTCAGGTACTGTTTTCTCTCACTTGGCAAGCTGCGCACACAATCGCAGTGTTGTACAGCTTGTTTCATCACCTTTGCGAACTTGCCGCTCTCTCCGGCTCCCGGAGACGAAGAAGCTGCTTCTTCGCGCAAAGACGATTCTGCCGCTCACAGTGCTCTGCAGTGTGTGTCTTCTGCCGAAAGTGGCCCGGGAGCGGTTCTTAGCTCTGCAGAGCACCGTACCTTCGTTTTTAGCGTCTCTTCTCGTCTACATCTTAGCAAAAAGCTTTTCCACTCTGTCTGGCAAGGAGAAACTGTGCCAGCACAGAAAACATCTCCCATCGTGTTCTAGAGGCTGCACGGAGGTCTGCCGAGTGTTTTGCAAGAAGAGAAAGAAAGTTGTCCAAAACAGCTTGCAATCGAATGTTCATGTGAATAGAAAAGGCAGGAGAGTGGTCAGGTACTGTTTTCTCTCACTTGGCAAGCTGCGCACACAATCGCAGTGTTGTACAGCTTGTTTCATCACCTTTGCGAACTTGCCGCTCTCTGCGGCTCCCGGAGACGAAGAAGCTGCTTCTTCGCGCAGAGACGATTCTGCCGCTCACAGTGCTCTGCAGTGTGTGTCTTCTGCCGAAAGTGGCCCGGGAGCGGTTCTTAGCTCTGCAGAGCACCGTACCTTCGTCTTTAGCGTCTCTTCTCGTCTACATCTTAGCAAAAAGCTTTTCCACTGTGTCTGGCAAGGAGAAACTGTGCCTGCACAGAAAACATCTCCCATCGTGTTCTAGAGGCTGCACGGAGGTCTGCCGAGTGTTTTGCAAGAAGAGAAAGAAAGTTGTCCAAAACAGCTTGCAATCGAATGTTCATGTGAATAGAAAAGGCAGTAGAGTGGTCAGGTACTGTTTTCTCTCACTTGGCAAGCTGCGCACACAATCGCAGTGTTGTACAGCTTGTTTCATCACCTTTGCGAACTTGCCGCTCTCTCCGGCTCCCGGAGACGAAGAAGCTGCTTCTTCGCGCAAAGACGATTCTGCCGCTCACAGTGCTCTGCGGTGTGCGCCTTCTGCCGAAAGAGGCCGGGGAGCTGTGCGTAGCTCTGCAGAGCACCGTACCTTCGTCTTTAGCGTCTCTTCTCGTCTACATCTCAGCAAAAAGCTTTTCCACTCTGTCTGGCAAGGAGAAACTGTGCCAGCACAGAAAACATCTCCCATCGTGTTCTAGAGGCTGCACGGAGGTCTGCCGAGTGTTTTGCAAGAAGAGAAAGAAAGTTGTCCAAAACAGCTTGCAATCGAATGTTCATGTGAATAGAAAAGCAGGAGAGTTGTCAGGTACTGTTTTCTCTCAGTTGGTAAGCTGCGCACACAATCGCAGTGTTGTACAGCTTGTTTCATCACCTTTGCGAACTTGCCGCTCTCTCCGGCTCCCGGAGACGAAGAAGCTGCTTCTTCGCGCAAAGACGATTCTGCCGCTCACAGTGCTCTGCGGTGTGTGTCTTCTGCCGAAAGTGGCCCGGGAGCGGTTCTTAGCTCTGCCGAGGACCGTACCTTCGTCTTTAGCGTCTCTTCTCGTCTACATCTTAGCAAAAAGCTTTTCCACTGTGTCTGGCAAGGAGAAACTGTGCCAGCACAGAAAACATCTCCCATCGTGTTCTAGAGGCTGCACGGAGGTCTGCCGAGTGTTTTGCAAGAAGAGAAAGAAAGTTGTCCAAAACAGCTTGCAATCGAATGTTCATGTGACTAGAAAAGGCCGGAGAGTGGACAGGTACTGTTTTCTCTCAGTTGGCAAGCTGCGCACACAATCGCAGTGTTGTACAGCTTGTTTCATCACCTTTGCGAAGCTGCCGCTCTCTCCGGCTCCCGGAGACGAAGAAGCTGCTTCTTCGCGCAAAGACGATTCTGCCGCTCACAGTGCTCTGCGGTGTGCGCCTTCTGCCGAAAGTGGCCCGGGAGCTGTGCTTAGCTCTGCAGAGCACCGTACCTTCGTCTTTAGCGTCTCTTCTCGTCTACATCTTAGCAAAAAGCTTTTCCACTCTGTCTGGCAAGGAGAAACTGTGCCAGCACAGAAAACATCTCCCATCGTGTTCTAGAGGCTGCACGGAGGTCTGCCGAGTGTTTTGCAAGAAGAGAAAGAAAGTTGTCCAAAACAGCTTGCAATCGAATGTTCATGTGAATAGAAAAGGCAGGAGAGTGGTCAGGTACTGTTTTCTCTCACTTGGCAAGCTGCGCACACAATCGCAGTGTTGTACAGCTTGTTTCATCACCTTTGCGAACTTGCCGCTCTCTCCGGCTCCCGGAGACGAAGAAGCTGCTTCTTCGCGCAAAGACCATTCTGCCGCTCACAGTGCTCTGCAGTGTGTGTCTTCTGCCGAAAGTGGCCCGGGAGCCGTGCTTAGCTCTGCAGAGCACCGTACCTTCGTCTTTAGCGTCTCTTCTCGTCTACATCTTAGCAAAAAGCTTTTCCACTCTGTCTGGCAAGGAGAAACTGTGCCAGCACAGAAAACATCTCCCATCGTGTTCTAGAGGCTGCACGGAGGTCTGCCGAGTGTTTTGCAAGAAGAGAAAGAAAGTTGTCCAAAACAGCTTGCAATCGAATGTTCATGTGAATAGAAAAGGCAGGAGAGTGGTCAGGTACTGTTTTCTCTCACTTGGCAAGCTGCGCACACAATCGCAGTGTTGTACAGCTTGTTTCATCACCTTTGCGAACTTGCCGCTCTCTCCGGCTCCCGGAGACGAAGAAGCTGCTTCTTCGCGCAAAGACGATTCTGCCGCTCACAGTGCTCTGCGGTGTGCGCCTTCTGCCGAAAGAGGCCCGGGAGCTGTGCTTAGCTCTGCAGAGCACCGTACCTTCGTCTTTAGCGTCTCTTCTCGTCTACATCTTAGCAAAAAGCTTTTCCACTCTGTCTGGCAAGGAGAAACTGTGCCAGCACAGAAAACATCTCCCATCGTGTTCTAGAGGCTGCACGGAGGTCTGCCGAGTGTTTTGCAAGAAGAGAAAGAAAGTTGTCCAAAACAGCTTGCAATCGAATGTTCATGTGAATAGAAAAGGCAGGAGAGTTGACAGGTACTGTTTTCTCTCAGTTGGCAAGCTGCGCACACAATCGCAGTGTTGTACAGCTTGTTTCATCACCTTTGCGAACTTGCCGCTCTCTCCGGCTCCCGGAGACGAAGAAGCTGCTTCTTCGCGCAAAGACGATTCTGCCGCTCACAGTGCTCTGCAGTGTGTGTCTTCTGCCGAAAGTGGCCCGGGAGCGGTTCTTAGCTCTGCCGAGCACCGTACCTTCGTCTTTAGCGTCTCTTCTCGTCTACATCTTAGCAAAAAGCTTTTCCACTCTGTCTGGCAAGGAGAAACTGTGCCAGCACAGAAAACATCTCCCATCGTGTTCTAGAGGCTGCACGGAGGTCTGCCGAGTGTTTTGCAAGAAGAGAAAGAAAGTTGTCCAAAACAGCTTGCAATCGAATGTTCATGTGAATAGAAAAGGCAGGAGAGTGGTCAGGTACTGTTTTCTCTCACTTGGCAAGCTGCGCACACAATCGCAGTGTTGTACAGCTTGTTTCATCACCTTTGCGAACTTGCCGCTCTCTGCGGCTCCCGGAGACGAAGAAGCTGCTTCTTCGCGCAAAGACCATTCTGCCGCTCACAGTGCTCTGCGGTGTGTGTCTTCTGCCGAAAGTGGCACGGGAGCGGTTCTTAGCTCTGCAGAGCACCGTACCTTCGTCTTTAGCGTCTCTTCTCGTCTACATCTTAGCAAAAAGCTTTTCCACTCTGTCTGGCAAGGAGAAACTGTGCCTGCACAGAAAACATCTCCCATCGTGTTCTAGAGGCTGCACGGAGGTCTGCCGAGTGTTTTGCAAGAAGAGAAAGAAAGTTGTCCAAAACAGCTTGCAATCGAATGTTCATGTGAATAGAAAAGGCAGGAGAGTGGTCAGGTACTGTTTTCTCTCAGTTGGCAAGCTGCGCACACAATCGCAGTGTTGTACAGCTTGTTTCATCACCTTTGCGAACTTGCCGCTCTCTCCGGCTCCCGGAGACGAAGAAGCTGCTTCTTCGCGCAAAGACGATTCTGCCGCTCACAGTGCTCTGCAGTGTGTGTCTTCTGCCGAAAGTGGCCCGGGAGCGGTGCTTAGCTCTGCAGAGCACCGTACCTTCGTTTTTAGCGTCTCTTCTCGTCTACATCTTAGCAAAAAGCTTTTCCACTCTGTCTGGCAAGGAGAAACTGTGCCAGCACAAAAATCATCTCCCATCGTGTTCTAGAGGCTGCACGGAGGTCTGCCGAGTGTTTTGCAAGAAGAGAAAGAAAGTTGTCCAAAACAGCTTGCAATCGAATGTTCATGTGAATAGAAAAGGCAGGAGAGTGGTCAGGTACTGTTTTCTCTCACTTGGCAAGCTGCGCACACAATCGCAGTGTTGTACAGCTTGTTTCATCACCTTTGCGAACTTGCCGCTCTCTGCGGCTCCCGGAGACGAAGAAGCTGCTTCTTCGCGCAAAGACGATTCTGCCGCTCACAGTGCTCTGCGGTGTGCGCCTTCTGCCGAAAGACGCCCGGGAGCGGTGGTTAGCTCTGCAGAGCACTGTACCTTCGTCTTTAGCCTCTCTTCTCGTCTACATCTTAGCAAAAAGCTTTTCCACTGTGTCTGGCAAGGAGAAACTGTGCCAGCACAGAAAACATCTCCCATCGTGTTCTAGAGGCTGCACGGAGGTCTGCCGAGTGTTTTGCAAGAAGAGAAAGAAAGTTGTCCAAAACAGCTTGCAATCGAATGTTCATGTGAATAGAAAAGGCAGGAGAGTGGACAGGTACTGTTTTCTCTCAGTTGGCAAGCTGCGCACACAATCGCAGTGTTGTACAGCTTGTTTCATCACCTTGGCGAACTTGCCACTCTCTCCGGCTCCCGGAGACGAAGAAGCTGCTTCTTCGCGCAAAGACGATTCTGCCGCTCACAGTGCTCTGCGGTGTGTGTCTTCTGCCGAAAGTGGCCCGGGAGCGGTTCTTAGCTCTGCCGAGCACCGTACCTTCGTCTTTAGCGTCTCTTCTCGTCTACATCTTAGCAAAAAGCTTTTCCACTCTGTCTGGCAAGGAGAAACTGTGCCAGCACAGAAAACATCTCCCATCGTGTTCTAGAGGCTGCACGGAGGTCTGCCGAGTGTTTTGCAAGAAGAGAAAGAAAGTTGTCCAAAACAGCTTGCAATCGAATGTTCATGTGAATAGAAAAGGCAGGAGAGTTGTCAGGTACTGTTTTCTCTCAGTTGGTAAGCTGCGCACACAATCGCAGTGTTGTACAGCTTGTTTCATCAACTTTGCGAACTTGCCGCTCTCTGCGGCTCCCGGAGACGAAGAAGCTGCTTCTTCGCGCAAAGACGATTCTGCCGCTCACAGTGCTCTGCGGTGTGTGTCTTCTGCCGAAAGTGGCCCGGGCGCGGTTCTCAGCTCTGCCGAGCACCGTACCTTCGTCTTTAGCGTCTCTTCTCGTCTACATCTTAGCAAAAAGCTTTTCCACTGTGTCTGGCAAGGAGAAACTGTGCCAGCACAGAAAACATCTCCCATCGTGTTCTAGAGGCTGCACGGAGGTCTGCCGAGTGTTTTGCAAGAAGAGAAAGAAAGTTGTCCAAAACAGCTTGCAATCGAATGTTCATGTGAATAGAAAAGGCAGGAGAGTGGTCAGGTACTGTTTTCTCTCACTTGGCAAGCTGCGCACACAATCGCAGTGTTGTACAGCTTGTTTCATCACCTTTGCGAACTTGCCGCTCTCTCCGGCTCCCGGAGACGAAGAAGCTGCTTCTTCGCGCAAAGACCATTCTGCCGCTCACAGTGCTCTGCAGTGTGTGTCTTCTGCCGAAAGTGGCCCGGGAGCCGTGCTTAGCTCTGCAGAGCACCGTACCTTCGTCTTTAGCGTCTCTTCTCGTCTACATCTTAGCAAAAAGCTTTTCCACTCTGTCTGGCAAGGAGAAACTGTGCCAGCACAGAAAACATCTCCCATCGTGTTCTAGAGGCTGCACGGAGGTCTGCCGAGTGTTTTGCAAGAAGAGAAAGAAAGTTGTCCAAAACAGCTTGCAATCGAATGTTCATGTGAATAGAAAAGGCAGGAGAGTGGTCAGGTACTGTTTTCTCTCAGTTGGCAAGCTGCGCACACAATCGCAGTGTTGTACAGCTTGTTTCATCACCTTTGCGAACTTGCCGCTCTCTGCGGCTCCCGGACACGAAGAAGCTGCTTCTTCGCGCAAAGACCATTCTGCCGCTCACAGTGCTCTGCGGTGTGTGTCTTCTGCCGAAAGTGGCACGGGAGCGGTTCTTAGCTCTGCAGAGCACCGTACCTTCGTCTTTAGCGTCTCTTCTCGTCTACATCTTAGCAAAAAGCTTTTCCACTCTGTCTGGCAAGGAGAAACTGTGCCTGCACAGAAAACATCTCCCATCGTGTTCTAGAGGCTGCACGGAGGTCTGCCGAGTGTTTTGCAAGAAGAGAAAGAAAGTTGTCCAAAACAGCTTGCAATCGAATGTTCATGTGAATAGAAAAGGCAGGAGAGTGGTCAGGTACTGTTTTCTCTCAGTTGGCAAGCTGCGCACACAATCGCAGTGTTGTACAGCTTGTTTCATCACCTTTGCGAACTTGCCGCTCTCTCCGGCTCCCGGAGACGAAGTAGCTGCTTCTTCGCGCAAAGACGATTCTGCCGCTCACAGTGCTCTGCGGTGTGCGCCTTCTGCCGAAAGTGGCCCGGGAGCTGTGCTTAGCTCTGCAGAGCACCGTACCTTCGTCTTTAGCGTCTCTTCTCGTCTACATCTTAGCAAAAAGCTTTTCCACTCTGTCTGGCAAGGAGAAACTGTGCCAGCACAGAAAACATCTCCCATCGTGTTCTAGAGGCTGCACGGAGGTCTGCCGAGTGTTTTGCAAGAAGAGAAAGAAAGTTGTCCAAAACAGCTTGCAATCGAATGTTCATGTGAATAGAAAAGGCAGGAGAGTGGTCAGGTACTGTTTTCTCTCACTTGGCAAGCTGCGCACACAATCGCAGTGTTGTACAGCTTGTTTCATCACCTTTGCGAACTTGCCGCTCTCTCCGGCTCCCGGAGACGAAGAAGCTGCTTCTTCGCGCAAAGACGATTCTGCCGCTCACAGTGCTCTGCAGTGTGTGTCTTCTGCCGAAAGTGGCCCGGGAGCGGTTCTTAGCTCTGCAGAGCACCGTACCTTCGTTTTAAGCGTCTCTTCTCGTCTACATCTTAGCAAAAAGCTTTTCCACTCTGTCTGGCAAGGAGAAACTGTGCCAGCACAGAAAACATCTCCCATCGTGTTCTAGAGGCTGCACGGAGGTCTGCCGAGTGTTTTGCAAGAAGAGAAAGAAAGTTGTCCAAAACAGCTTGCAATCGAATGTTCATGTGAATAGAAAAGGCAGGAGAGTGGTCAGGTACTGTTTTCTCTCACTTGGCAAGCTGCGCACACAATCGCAGTGTTGTACAGCTTGTTTCATCACCTTTGCGAACTTGCCGCTCTCTGCGGCTCCCGGAGACGAAGAAGCTGCTTCTTCGCGCAGAGACGATTCTGCCGCTCACAGTGCTCTGCAGTGTGTGTCTTCTGCCGAAAGTGGCCCGGGAGCGGTTCTTAGCTCTGCAGAGCACCGTACCTTCGTCTTTAGCGTCTCTTCTCGTCTACATCTTAGCAAAAAGCTTTTCCACTGTGTCTGGCAAGGAGAAACTGTGCCTGCACAGAAAACATCTCCCATCGTGTTCTAGAGGCTGCACGGAGGTCTGCCGAGTGTTTTGCAAGAAGAGAAAGAAAGTTGTCCAAAACAGCTTGCAATCGAATGTTCATGTGAATAGAAAAGGCAGTAGAGTGGTCAGGTACTGTTTTCTCTCAGTTGGCAAGCTGCGCACACAATCGCAGTGTTGTACAGCTTGTTTCATCACCTTTGCGAACTTGCCGCTCTCTCCGGCTCCCGGAGACGAAGAAGCTGCTTCTTCGCGCAAAGACGATTCTGCCGCTCACAGTGCTCTGCGGTGTGCGCCTTCTGCCGAAAGAGGCCGGGGAGCTGTGCGTAGCTCTGCAGAGCACCGTACCTTCGTCTTTAGCGTCTCTTCTCGTCTACATCTCAGCAAAAAGCTTTTCCACTCTGTCTGGCAAGGAGAAACTGTGCCAGCACAGAAAACATCTCCCATCGTGTTCTAGAGGCTGCACGGAGGTCTGCCGAGTGTTTTGCAAGAAGAGAAAGAAAGTTGTCCAAAACAGCTTGCAATCGAATGTTCATGTGAATAGAAAAGCAGGAGAGTTGTCAGGTACTGTTTTCTCTCAGTTGGTAAGCTGCGCACACAATCGCAGTGTTGTACAGCTTGTTTCATCACCTTTGCGAACTTGCCGCTCTCTCCGGCTCCCGGAGACGAAGAAGCTGCTTCTTCGCGCAAAGACGATTCTGCCGCTCACAGTGCTCTGCGGTGTGTGTCTTCTGCCGAAAGTGGCCCGGGAGCGGTTCTTAGCTCTGCCGAGGACCGTACCTTCGTCTTTAGCGTCTCTTCTCGTCTACATCTTAGCAAAAAGCTTTTCCACTGTGTCTGGCAAGGAGAAACTGTGCCAGCACAGAAAACATCTCCCATCGTGTTCTAGAGGCTGCACGGAGGTCTGCCGAGTGTTTTGCAAGAAGAGAAAGAAAGTTGTCCAAAACAGCTTGCAATCGAATGTTCATGTGACTAGAAAAGGCCGGAGAGTGGACAGGTACTGTTTTCTCTCAGTTGGCAAGCTGCGCACACAATCGCAGTGTTGTATAGCTTGTTTCATCACCTTTGCGAACTTGCCGCTCTCTCCGGCTCCCGGAGACGAAGAAGCTGCTTCTTCGCGCAAAGACCATTCTGCCGCTCACAGTGCACTGCGGTGTGTGTCTTCTGCCGAAAGTGGCCCGGGAGCGGTTCTTAGCTCTGCAGAGCACCGTACCTTCGTCTTTAGCGTCTCTTCTCGTCTACATCTTAGCAAAAAGCTTTTCCACTCTGTCTGGCAAGGAGAAACTGTGCCTGCACAGAAAACATCTCCCATCGTGTTCTAGAGGCTGCACGGAGGTCTGCCGAGTGTTTTGCAAGAAGAGAAAGAAAGTTGTCCAAAACAGCTTGCAATCGAATGTTCATGTGAATAGAAAAGGCAGGAGAGTGGTCAGGTACTGTTTTCTCTCACTTGGCAAGCTGCGCACACAATCGCAGTGTTGTACAGCTTGTTTCATCACCTTTGCGAAGCTGCCGCTCTCTCCGGCTCCCGGAGACGAAGAAGCTGCTTCTTCGCGCAAAGACGATTCTGCCGCTCACAGTGCTCTGCGGTGTGCGCCTTCTGCCGAAAGTGGCCCGGGAGCTGTGCTTAGCTCTGCAGAGCACCGTACCTTCGTCTTTAGCGTCTCTTCTCGTCTACATCTTAGCAAAAAGCTTTTCCACTCTGTCTGGCAAGGAGAAACTGTGCCAGCACAGAAAACATCTCCCATCGTGTTCTAGAGGCTGCACGGAGGTCTGCCGAGTGTTTTGCAAGAAGAGAAAGAAAGTTGTCCAAAACAGCTTGCAATCGAATGTTCATGTGAATAGAAAAGGCAGGAGAGTGGTCAGGTACTGTTTTCTCTCACTTGGCAAGCTGCGCACACAATCGCAGTGTTGTACAGCTTGTTTCATCACCTTTGCGAACTTGCCGCTCTCTCCGGCTCCCGGAGACGAAGAAGCTGCTTCTTCGCGCAAAGACCATTCTGCCGCTCACAGTGCTCTGCAGTGTGTGTCTTCTGCCGAAAGTGGCCCGGGAGCCGTGCTTAGCTCTGCAGAGCACCGTACCTTCGTCTTTAGCGTCTCTTCTCGTCTACATCTTAGCAAAAAGCTTTTCCACTCTGTCTGGCAAGGAGAAACTGTGCCAGCACAGAAAACATCTCCCATCGTGTTCTAGAGGCTGCACGGAGGTCTGCCGAGTGTTTTGCAAGAAGAGAAAGAAAGTTGTCCAAAACAGCTTGCAATCGAATGTTCATGTGAATAGAAAAGGCAGGAGAGTGGTCAGGTACTGTTTTCTCTCACTTGGCAAGCTGCGCACACAATCGCAGTGTTGTACAGCTTGTTTCATCACCTTTGCGAACTTGCCGCTCTCTGCGGCTCCCGGAGACGAAGAAGCTGCTTCTTCGCGCAAAGACCATTCTGCCGCTCACAGTGCTCTGCGGTGTGTGTCTTCTGCCGAAAGTGGCACGGGAGCGGTTCTTAGCTCTGCAGAGCACCGTACCTTCGTCTTTAGCGTCTCTTCTCGTCTACATCTTAGCAAAAAGCTTTTCCACTCTGTCTGGCAAGGAGAAACTGTGCCAGCACAGAAAACATCTCCCATCGTGTTCTAGAGGCTGCACGGAGGTCTGCCGAGTGTTTTGCAAGAAGAGAAAGAAAGTTGTCCAAAACAGCTTGCAATCGAATGTTCATGTGAATAGAAAAGGCAGGAGAGTGGTCAGGTACTGTTTTCTCTCACTTGGCAAGCTGCGCACACAATCGCAGTGTTGTACAGCTTGTTTCATCACCTTTGCGAACTTGCCGCTCTCTGCGGCTCCCGGAGACGAAGAAGCTGCTTCTTCGCGCAGAGACGATTCTGCCGCTCACAGTGCTCTGCAGTGTGTGTCTTCTGCCGAAAGTGGCCCGGGAGCGGTGCTTAGCTCTGCAGAGCACCGTACCTTCGTCTTTAGCGTCTCTTCTCGTCTACATCTTAGCAAAAAGCTTTTCCACTCTGTCTGGCAAGGAGAAACTGTGCCAGCACAAAAATCATCTCCCATCGTGTTCTAGAGGCTGCACGGAGGTCTGCCGAGTGTTTTGCAAGAAGAGAAAGAAAGTTGTCCAAAACAGCTTGCAATCGAATGTTCATGTGAATAGAAAAGGCAGGAGAGTGGTCAGGTACTGTTTTCTCTCAGTTGGCAAGCTGCGCACACAATCGCAGTGTTGTACAGCTTGTTTCATCACCTTTGCGAACTTGCCGCTCTCTCCGGCTCCCGGAGACGAAGAAGCTGCTTCTTCGCGCAAAGACGATTCTGCCGCTCACAGTGCTCTGCGGTGTGCGCCTTCTGCCGAAAGAGGCCCGGGAGCTGTGCTTAGCTCTGCAGAGCACCGTACCTTCGTCTTTAGCGTCTCTTCTCGTCTACATCTTAGCAAAAAGCTTTTCCACTCTGTCTGGCAAGGAGAAACTGTGCCAGCACAGAAAACATCTCCAATCGTGTTCTAGAGGCTGCACGGAGGTCTGCCGAGTGTTTTGCAAGAAGAGAAAGAAAGTTGTCCAAAACAGCTTGCAATCGAATGTTCATGTGAATAGAAAAGGCAGGAGAGTTGTCAGGTACTGTTTTCTCTCAGTTGGCAAGCTGCGCACACAATCGCAGTGTTGTACAGCTTGTTTCATCACCTTTGCGAACTTGCCGCTCTCTGCGGCTCCCGGAGACGAAGAAGCTGCTTCTTCGCGCAAAGACGATTCTGCCGCTCACAGTGCTCTGCAGTGTGTGTCTTCTGCCGAAAGTGGCACGGGAGCGGTTCTTAGCTCTGCAGAGCACCGTACCTTCGTCTTTAGCGTCTCTTCTCGTCTACATCTTAGCAAAAAGCTTTTCCACTCTGTCTGGCAAGGAGAAACTGTGCCAGCACAGAAAACATCTCCCATCGTGTTCTAGAGGCTGCACGGAGGTCTGCCGAGTGTTTTGCAAGAAGAGAAAGAAAGTTGTCCAAAACAGCTTGCAATCGAATGTTCATGTGAATAGAAAAGGCAGGAGAGTGGTCAGGTACTGTTTTCTCTCACTTGGCAAGCTGCGCACACAATCGCAGTGTTGTACAGCTTGTTTCATCACCTTTGCGAACTTGCCGCTCTCTGCGGCTCCCGGAGACGAAGAAGCTGCTTCTTCGCGCAAAGACGATTCTGCCGCTCACAGTGCTCTGCGGTGTGTGTATTCTGCCGAAAGTGGCACGGGAGCGGTTCTTAGCTCTGCAGAGCACCGTACCTTCGTCTTTAGCGTCTCTTCTCGTCTACATCTTAGCAAAAAGCTTTTCCACTCTGTCTGGCAAGGAGAAACTGTGCCTGCACAGAAAACATCTCCCATCGTGTTCTAGAGGCTGCACGGAGGTCTGCCGAGTGTTTTGCAAGAAGAGAAAGAAAGTTGTCCAAAACAGCTTGCAATCGAATGTTCATGTGAATAGAAAAGGCAGGAGAGTGGTCAGGTACTGTTTTCTCTCAGTTGGCAAGCTGCGCACACAATCGCAGTGTTGTACAGCTTGTTTCATCACCTTTGCGAACTTGCCGCTCTCTCCGGCTCCCGGAGACGAAGAAGCTGCTTCTTCGCGCAAAGACGATTCTGCCGCTCACAGTGCTCTGCAGTGTGTGTCTTCTGCCGAAAGTGGCCCGGGAGCGGTGCTTAGCTCTGCAGAGCACCGTACCTTCGTTTTTAGCGTCTCATCTCGTCTACATCTTAGCAAAAAGCTTTTCCACTCTGTCTGGCAAGGAGAAACTGTGCCAGCACAAAAATCATCTCCCATCGTGTTCTAGAGGCTGCACGGAGGTCTGCCGAGTGTTTTGCAAGAAGAGAAAGAAAGTTGTCCAAAACAGCTTGCAATCGAATGTTCATGTGAATAGAAAAGGCAGGAGAGTGGTCAGGTACTGTTTTCTCTCACTTGGCAAGCTGCGCACACAATCGCAGTGTTGTACAGCTTGTTTCATCACCTTTGCGAACTTGCCGCTCTCTGCGGCTCCCGGAGACGAAGAAGCTGCTTCTTCGCGCAAAGACGATTCTGCCGCTCACAGTGGTCTGCGGTGTGCGCCTTCTGCCGAAAGAGGCCTGGGAGCTGTGCTTTGCTCTGCAGAGTACCGTACCTTCGTCTTTAGCCTCTCTTCTCGTCTACATCTTAGCAAAAAGCTTTTCCACTGTGTCTGGCAAGGAGAAACTGTGCCAGCACAGAAAACATCTCCCATCGTGTTCTAGAGGCTGCACGGAGGTCTGCCGAGTGTTTTGCAAGAAGAGAAAGAAAGTTGTCCAAAACAGCTTGCAATCGAATGTTCATGTGAATAGAAAAGGCAGGAGAGTGGACAGGTACTGTTTTCTCTCAGTTGGCAAGCTGCGCACACAATCGCAGTGTTGTACAGCTTGTTTCATCACCTTGGCGAACTTGCCGCTCTCTCCGGCTCCCGGAGACGAAGAAGCTGCTTCTTCGCGCAAAGACGATTCTGCCGCTCACAGTGCTCTGCGGTGTGTGTCTTCTGCCGAAAGTGGCCCGGGAGCGGTTCTTAGCTCTGCCGAGCACCGTACCTTCGTCTTTAGCCTCTCTTCTCGTCTACATCTTAGCAAAAAGCTTTTCCACTCTGTCTGGCAAGGAGAAACTGTGCCAGCACAGAAAACATCTCCCATCGTGTTCTAGAGGCTGCACGGAGGTCTGCCGAGTGTTTTGCAAGAAGAGAAAGAAAGTTGTCCAAAACAGCTTGCAATCGAATGTTCATGTGAATAGAAAAGGCAGGAGAGTTGTCAGGTACTGTTTTCTCTCAGTTGGTAAGCTGCGCACACAATCGCAGTGTTGTACAGCTTGTTTCATCAACTTTGCGAACTTGCCGCTCTCTGCGGCTCCCGGAGACGAAGAAGCTGCTTCTTCGCGCAAAGACCATTCTGCCGCTCACAGTGCTCTGCAGTGTGTGTCTTCTGCCGAAAGTGGCCCGGGAGCCGTGCTTAGCTCTGCAGAGCACCGTACCTTCGTCTTTAGCGTCTCTTCTCGTCTACATCTTAGCAAAAAGCTTTTCCACTCTGTCTGGCAAGGAGAAACTGTGCCAGCACAAAAATCATCTCCCATCGTGTTCTAGAGGCTGCACGGAGGTCTGCCGAGTGTTTTGCAAGAAGAGAAAGAAAGTTGTCCAAAACAGCTTGCAATCGAATGTTCATGTGAATAGAAAAGGCAGGAGAGTGGTCAGGTACTGTTTTCTCTCAGTTGGCAAGCTGCGCACACAATCGCAGTGTTGTACAGCTTGTTTCATCACCTTTGCGAACTTGCCGCTCTCTGCGGCTCCCGGAGACGAAGAAGCTGCTTCTTCGCGCAAAGACGATTCTGCCGCTCACAGTGCTCTGCAGTGTGTGTCTTCTGCCGAAAGTGGCCCGGGAGCGGTTCTTAGCTCTGCAGAGCACCGTACCTTCGTTTTTAGCGTCTCTTCTCGTCTACATCTTAGCAAAAAGCTTTTCCACTGTGTGAGGCAAGGAGAAACTGTGCCAGCACAGAAATCATCTCCCATCGTGTTCTAGAGGCTGCACGGAGGTCTGCCGAGTGTTTTGCAAGAAGAGAAAGAAAGTTGTCCAAAACAGCTTGCAATCGAATGTTCATGTGAATAGAAAAGGCAGGAGAGTGGTCAGGTACTGTTTTCTCTCAGTTGGCAAGCTGCGCACACAATCGCAGTGTTGTACAGCTTGTTTCATCACCTTTGCGAACTTGCCGCTCTCTCCGGCTCCCGGAGACGAAGAAGCTGCTTCTTCGCGCAAAGACCATTCTGCCGCTCACAGTGCTCTGCGGTGTGTGTCTTCTGCCGAAAGTGGCCCGGGAACGGTGCTTAGCTCTGCAGAGCACCGTACCTTCGTCTTTAGCCTCTCTTCTCGTCTACATCTTAGCAAAAAGCTTTTCCACTGTGTCTGGCAAGGAGAAACTGTGCCAGCACAAAAATCATCTCCCATCGTGTTCTAGAGGCTGCACGGAGGTCTGCCGAGTGTTTTGCAAGAAGAGAAAGAAAGTTGTCCAAAACAGCTTGCAATCGAATGTTCATGTGAATAGAAAAGGCAGGAGAGTGGTCAGGTACTGTTTTCTCTCAGTTGGCAAGCTGCGCACACAATCGCAGTGTTGTACAGCTTGTTTCATCACCTTTGCGAACTTGCCGCTCTCTGCGGCTCCCGGAGACGAAGAAGCTGCTTCTTCGCGCAAAGACGATTCTGCCGCTCACAGTGCTCTGCAGTGTGTGTCTTCTGCCGAAAGTGGCCCGGGAGCGGTTCTTAGCTCTGCAGAGCACCGTACCTTCGTCTTTAGCGTCTCTTCTCGTCTACATCTTAGCAAAAAGCTTTTCCACTGTGTCTGGCAAGGAGAAACTGTGCCTGCACAGAAAACATCTCCCATCGTGTTCTAGAGGCTGCACGGAGGTCTGCCGAGTGTTTTGCAAGAAGAGAAAGAAAGTTGTCCAAAACAGCTTGCAATCGAATGTTCATGTGAATAGAAAAGGCAGTAGAGTGGTCAGGTACTGTTTTCTCTCACTTGGCAAGCTGCGCACACAATCGCAGTGTTGTACAGCTTGTTTCATCACCTTTGCGAACTTGCCGCTCTCTCCGGCTCCCGGAGACGAAGAAGCTGCTTCTTCGCGCAAAGACGATTCTGCCGCTCACAGTGCTCTGCGGTGTGCGCCTTCTGCCGAAAGAGGCCGGGGAGCTGTGCGTAGCTCTGCAGAGCACCGTACCTTCGTCTTTAGCGTCTCTTCTCGTCTACATCTCAGCAAAAAGCTTTTCCACTCTGTCTGGCAAGGAGAAACTGTGCCAGCACAGAAAACATCTCCCATCGTGTTCTAGAGGCTGCACGGAGGTCTGCCGAGTGTTTTGCAAGAAGAGAAAGAAAGTTGTCCAAAACAGCTTGCAATCGAATGTTCATGTGAATAGAAAAGGCAGGAGAGTTGTCAGGTACTGTTTTCTCTCAGTTGGTAAGCTGCGCACACAATCGCAGTGTTGTACAGCTTGTTTCATCACCTTTGCGAACTTGCCGCTCTCTCCGGCTCCCGGAGACGAAGAAGCTGCTTCTTCGCGCAAAGACGATTCTGCCGCTCACAGTGCTCTGCGGTGTGTGTCTTCTGCCGAAAGTGGCCCGGGAGCGGTTCTTAGCTCTGCCGAGGACCGTACCTTCGTCTTTAGCGTCTCTTCTCGTCTACATCTTAGCAAAAAGCTTTTCCACTGTGTCTGGCAAGGAGAAACTGTGCCAGCACAGAAAACATCTCCCATCGTGTTCTAGAGGCTGCACGGAGGTCTGCCGAGTGTTTTGCAAGAAGAGAAAGAAAGTTGTCCAAAACAGCTTGCAATCGAATGTTCATGAGACTAGAAAAGGCCGGAGAGTGGACAGGTACTGTTTTCTCTCAGTTGGCAAGCTGCGCACACAATCGCAGTGTTGTATAGCTTGTTTCATCACCTTTGCGAACTTGCCGCTCTCTCCGGCTCCCGGAGACGAAGAAGCTGCTTCTTCGCGCAAAGACCATTCTGCCGCTCACAGTGCACTGCGGTGTGTGTCTTCTGCCGAAAGTGGCCCGGGAGCGGTTCTTAGCTCTGCAGAGCACCGTACCTTCGTCTTTAGCGTCTCTTCTCGTCTACATCTTAGCAAAAAGCTTTTCCACTCTGTCTGGCAAGGAGAAACTGTGCCTGCACAGAAAACATCTCCCATCGTGTTCTAGAGGCTGCACGGAGGTCTGCCGAGTGTTTTGCAAGAAGAGAAAGAAAGTTGTCCAAAACAGCTTGCAATCGAATGTTCATGTGAATAGAAAAGGCAGGAGAGTGGTCAGGTACTGTTTTCTCTCACTTGGCAAGCTGCGCACACAATCGCAGTGTTGTACAGCTTGTTTCATCACCTTTGCGAACTTGCCGCTCTCTCCGGCTCCCGGAGACGAAGAAGCTGCTTCTTCGCGCAAAGACGATTCTGCCGCTCACAGTGCTCTGCAGTGTGTGTCTTCTGCCGAAAGTGGCCCGGGAGCGGTTCTTAGCTCTGCAGAGCACCGTACCTTCGTCTTTAGCGTCTCTTCTCGTCTACATCTTAGCAAAAAGCTTTTCCACTCTGTCTGGCAAGGAGAAACTGTGCCAGCACAGAAAACATCTCCCATCGTGTTCTAGAGGCTGCACGGAGGTCTGCCGAGTGTTTTGCAAGAAGAGAAAGAAAGTTGTCCAAAACAGCTTGCAATCGAATGTTCATGTGAATAGAAAAGGCAGGAGAGTGGTCAGGTACTGTTTTCTCTCAGTTGGCAAGCTGCGCACACAATCGCAGTGTTGTACAGCTTGTTTCATCACCTTTGCGAACTTGCCGCTCTCTGCGGCTCCCGGAGACGAAGAAGCTGCTTCTTCGCGCAAAGACGATTCTGCCGCTCACAGTGCTCTGCGGTGTGTGTCTTCTGCCGAAAGTGGCCCGGGAGCGGTTCTTAGCTCTGCAGAGCACCGTACCTTCGTCTTTAGCGTCTCTTCTCGTCTACATCTTAGCAAAAAGCTTTTCCACTGTGTCTGGCAAGGAGAAACTGTGCCTGCACAGAAAACATCTCCCATCGTGTTCTAGAGGCTGCACGGAGGTCTGCCGAGTGTTTTGCAAGAAGAGAAAGAAAGTTGTCCAAAACAGCTTGCAATCGAATGTTCATGTGAATAGAAAAGGCAGTAGAGTGGTCAGGTACTGTTTTCTCTCACTTGGCAAGCTGCGCACACAATCGCAGTGTTGTACAGCTTGTTTCATCACCTTTGCGAACTTGCCGCTCTCTCCGGCTCCCGGAGACGAAGAAGCTGCTTCTTCGCGCAAAGACGATTCTGCCGCTCACAGTGCTCTGCGGTGTGCGCCTTCTGCCGAAAGAGGCCGGGGAGCTGTGCGTAGCTCTGCAGAGCACCGTACCTTCGTCTTTAGCGTCTCTTCTCGTCTACATCTTTGCAAAAAGCTTTTCCACTCTGTCTGGCAAGGAGAAACTGTGCCAGCATAAAAATCATCTCCCATCGTGTTCTAGAGGCTGCACGGAGGTTTGCCGAGTGTTTTGCAAGAAGAGAAAGAAAGTTGTCCAAAACAGCTTGCAATCGAATGTTCATGTGAATAGAAAAGGCAGGAGAGTGGTCAGGTACTGTTTTCTCTCAGTTGGCAAGCTGCGCACACAATCGCAGTGTTGTACAGCTTGTTTCATCACCTTTGCGAACTTGCCGCTCTCTCCGGCTCCCGGAGACGAAGAAGCTGCTTCTTCGCGCAAAGACGATTCTGCCGCTCACAGTGCTCTGCAGTGTGTGTCTTCTGCCGAAAGTGGCCCGGGAGCGGTTCTTAGCTCTGCAGAGCACCGTACCTTCGTTTTTAGCGTCTCTTCTCGTCTACATCTTAGCAAAAAGCTTTTCCACTGTGTGTGGCAAGGAGAAACTGTGCCAGCACAAAAATCATCTCCCATCGTGTTCTAGAGGCTGCACGGAGGTCTGCCGAGTGTTTTGCAAGAAGAGAAAGAAAGTTGTCCAAAACAGCTTGCAATCGAATGTTCATGTGAATAGAAAAGGCAGGAGAGTGGTCAGGTACTGTTTTCTCTCACTTGGCAAGCTGCGCACACAATCGCAGTGTTGTACAGCTTGTTTCATCACCTTTGCGAACTTGCCGCTCTCTGCGGCTCCCGGAGACGAAGAAGCTGCTTCTTCGCGCAAAGACGATTCTGTCGCTCACAGTGCTCTGCGGTGTGTGTCTTCTGCCGAAAGTGGCCCGGGAGCGGTTCTTAGCTCTGCAGAGCACCGTACCTTCGTCTTTAGCGTCTCTTCTCGTCTACATCTTAGCAAAAAGCTTTTCCACTGTGTCTGGCAAGGAGAAACTGTGCCAGCACAGAAAACATCTCCCATCGTGTTCTAGAGGCTGCACGGAGGTCTGCCGAGTGTTTTGCAAGAAGAGAAAGAAAGTTGTCCAAAACAGCTTGCAATCGAATGTTCATGTGAATAGAAAAGGCAGGAGAGTGGTCAGGTACTGTTTTCTCTCACTTGGCAAGCTGCGCACACAATCGCAGTGTTGTACAGCTTGTTTCATCACCTTTGCGAACTTGCCGCTCTCTGCGGCTCCCGGAGACGAAGAAGCTGCTTCTTCGCGCAGAGACGATTCTGCCGCTCACAGTGCTCTGCGGTGTGTGTCTTCTGCCGAAAGTGGCCCGGGAGCGGTGCTTAGCTCTGCAGAGCACCGTACCTTCGTCTTTAGCGTCTCTTCTCGTCTACATCTTAGCAAAAAGCTTTTCCACTCTGTCTGGCAAGGAGAAACTGTGCCAGCACAAAAATCATCTCCCATCGTGTTCTACAGGCTGCACGGAGGTCTGCCGAGTGTTTTGCAAGAAGAGAAAGAAAGTTGTCCAAAACAGCTTGCAATCGAATGTTCATGTGAATAGAAAAGGCAGGAGAGTTGTCAGGTACTGTTTTCTCTCAGTTGGTAAGCTGCGCACACAATCGCAGTGTTGTACAGCTTGTTTCATCACCTTTGCGAACTTGCCGCTCTCTCCGGCTCCCGGAGACGAAGAAGCTGCTTCTTCGCGCAAAGACGATTCTGCCGCTCACAGTGCTCTGCGGTGTGTGTCTTCTGCCGAAAGTGGCCCGGGAGCTGTGCTTAGCTCTGCCGAGCACCGTACCTTCGTCTTTAGCGTCTCTTCTCGTCTACATCTTAGCAAAAAGCTTTTCCACTCTGTCTGGCAAGGAGAAACTGTGCCAGCACAGAAAACATCTCCCATCGTGTTCTAGAGGCTGCACGGAGGTCTGCCGAGTGTTTTGCAAGAAGAGAAAGAAAGTTGTCCAAAACAGCTTGCAATCGAATGTTCATGTGAATAGAAAAGGCAGGAGAGTTGACAGGTACTGTTTTCTCTCAGTTGGCAAGCTGCGCACACAATCGCAGTGTTGTACAGCTTGTTTCATCACCTTTGCGAACTTGCCGCTCTCTCCGGCTCCCGGAGACGAAGAAGCTGCTTCTTCGCGCAAAGACGATTCTGCCGCTCACAGTGCTCTGCAGTGTGTGTCTTCTGCCGAAAGTGGCCCGGGAGCGGTTCTTAGCTCTGCCGAGCACCGTACCTTCGTCTTTAGCGTCTCTTCTCGTCTACATCTTAGCAAAAAGCTTTTCCACTCTGTCTGGCAAGGAGAAACTGTGCCAGCACAGAAAACATCTCCCATCGTGTTCTAGAGGCTGCACGGAGGTCTGCCGAGTGTTTTGCAAGAAGAGAAAGAAAGTTGTCCAAAACAGCTTGCAATCGAATGTTCATGTGAATAGAAAAGGCAGGAGAGTGGTCAGGTACTGTTTTCTCTCACTTGGCAAGCTGCGCACACAATCGCAGTGTTGTACAGCTTGTTTCATCACCTTTGCGAACTTGCCGCTCTCTCCGGCTCCCGGAGACGAAGAAGCTGCTTCTTCGCGCAAAGACCATTCTGCCGCTCACAGTGCTCTGCGGTGTGTGTCTTCTGCCGAAAGTGGCACGGGAGCGGTTCTTAGCTCTGCAGAGCACCGTACCTTCGTCTTTAGCGTCTCTTCTCGTCTACATCTTAGCAAAAAGCTTTTCCACTCTGTCTGGCAAGGAGAAACTGTGCCTGCACAGAAAACATCTCCCATCGTGTTCTAGAGGCTGCACGGAGGTCTGCCGAGTGTTTTGCAAGAAGAGAAAGAAAGTTGTCCAAAACAGCTTGCAATCGAATGTTCATGTGAATAGAAAAGGCAGGAGAGTGGTCAGGTACTGTTTTCTCTCAGTTGGCAAGCTGCGCACACAATCGCAGTGTTGTACAGCTTGTTTCATCACCTTTGCGAACTTGCCGCTCTCTCCGGCTCCCGGAGACGAAGAAGCTGCTTCTTCGCGCAAAGACGATTCTGCCGCTCACAGTGCTCTGCGGTGTGTGTCTTCTGCCGAAAGTGGCCCGGGAGCGGTGCTTAGCTCTGCAGAGCACCGTACCTTCGTTTTTAGCGTCTCTTCTCGTCTACATCTTAGCAAAAAGCTTTTCCACTCTGTCTGGCAAGGAGAAACTGTGCCAGCACAAAAATCATCTCCCATCGTGTTCTAGAGGCTGCACGGAGGTCTGCCGAGTGTTTTGCAAGAAGAGAAAGAAAGTTGTCCAAAACAGCTTGCAATCGAATGTTCATGTGAATAGAAAAGGCAGGAGAGTGGTCAGGTACTGTTTTCTCTCACTTGGCAAGCTGCGCACACAATCGCAGTGTTGTACAGCTTGTTTCATCACCTTTGCGAACTTGCCGCTCTCTGCGGCTCCCGGAGACGAAGAAGCTGCTTCTTCGCGCAAAGACGATTCTGCCGCTCACAGTGCTCTGCGGTGTGCGCCTTCTGCCGAAAGACGCCCGGGAGCGGTGGTTAGCTCTGCAGAGCACTGTACCTTCGTCTTTAGCCTCTCTTCTCGTCTACATCTTAGCAAAAAGCTTTTCCACTGTGTCTGGCAAGGAGAAACTGTGCCAGCACAGAAAACATCTCCCATCGTGTTCTAGAGGCTGCACGGAGGTCTGCCGAGTGTTTTGCAAGAAGAGAAAGAAAGTTGTCCAAAACAGCTTGCAATCGAATGTTCATGTGAATAGAAAAGGCAGGAGAGTGGACAGGTACTGTTTTCTCTCAGTTGGCAAGCTGCGCACACAATCGCAGTGTTGTACAGCTTGTTTCATCACCTTGGCGAACTTGCCGCTCTCTCCGGCTCCCGGAGACGAAGAAGCTGCTTCTTCGCGCAAAGACGATTCTGCCGCTCACAGTGCTCTGCGGTGTGTGTCTTCTGCCGAAAGTGGCCCGGGAGCGGTTCTTAGCTCTGCCGAGCACCGTACCTTCGTCTTTAGCGTCTCTTCTCGTCTACATCTTAGCAAAAAGCTTTTCCACTCTGTCTGGCAAGGAGAAACTGTGCCAGCACAGAAAACATCTCCCATCGTGTTCTAGAGGCTGCACGGAGGTCTGCCGAGTGTTTTGCAAGAAGAGAAAGAAAGTTGTCCAAAACAGCTTGCAATCGAATGTTCATGTGAATAGAAAAGGCAGGAGAGTTGTCAGGTACTGTTTTCTCTCAGTTGGTAAGCTGCGCACACAATCGCAGTGTTGTACAGCTTGTTTCATCACCTTTGCGAACTTGCCGCTCTCTGCGGCTCCCGGAGACGAAGAAGCTGCTTCTTCGCGCAAAGACGATTCTGCCGCTCACAGTGCTCTGCGGTGTGTGTCTTCTGCCGAAAGTGGCCCGGGCGCGGTTCTCAGCTCTGCCGAGCACCGTACCTTCGTCTTTAGCGTCTCTTCTCGTCTACATCTTAGCAAAAAGCTTTTCCACTGTGTCTGGCAAGGAGAAACTGTGCCAGCACAGAAAACATCTCCCATCGTGTTCTAGAGGCTGCACGGAGGTCTGCCGAGTGTTTTGCAAGAAGAGAAAGAAAGTTGTCCAAAACAGCTTGCAATCGAATGTTCATGTGAATAGAAAAGGCAGGAGAGTGGTCAGGTACTGTTTTCTCTCACTTGGCAAGCTGCGCACACAATCGCAGTGTTGTACAGCTTGTTTCATCACCTTTGCGAACTTGCCGCTCTCTCCGGCTCCCGGAGACGAAGAAGCTGCTTCTTCGCGCAAAGACCATTCTGCCGCTCACAGTGCTCTGCAGTGTGTGTCTTCTGCCGAAAGTGGCCCGGGAGCCGTGCTTAGCTCTGCAGAGCACCGTACCTTCGTCTTTAGCGTCTCTTCTCGTCTACATCTTAGCAAAAAGCTTTTCCACTCTGTCTGGCAAGGAGAAACTGTGCCAGCACAAAAATCATCTCCCATCGTGTTCTAGAGGCTGCACGGAGGTCTGCCGAGTGTTTTGCAAGAAGAGAAAGAAAGTTGTCCAAAACAGCTTGCAATCGAATGTTCATGTGAATAGAAAAGGCAGGAGAGTGGTCAGGTACTGTTTTCTCTCAGTTGGCAAGCTGCGCACACAATCGCAGTGTTGTACAGCTTGTTTCATCACCTTTGCGAACTTGCCGCTCTCTGCGGCTCCCGGAGACGAAGAAGCTGCTTCTTCGCGCAAAGACCATTCTGCCGCTCACAGTGCTCTGCGGTGTGTGTCTTCTGCCGAAAGTGGCCCGGGAGCGGTTCTTAGCTCTGCAGAGCACCGTACCTTCGTCTTTAGCGTCTCTTCTCGTCTACATCTTAGCAAAAAGCTTTTCCACTGTGTCTGGCAAGGAGAAACTGTGCCTGCACAGAAAACATCTCCCATCGTGTTCTAGAGGCTGCACGGAGGTCTGCCGAGTGTTTTGCAAGAAGAGAAAGAAAGTTGTCCAAAACAGCTTGCAATCGAATGTTCATGTGAATAGAAAAGGCAGTAGAGTGGTCAGGTACTGTTTTCTCTCACTTGGCAAGCTGCGCACACAATCGCAGTGTTGTACAGCTTGTTTCATCACCTTTGCGAACTTGCCGCTCTCTCCGGCTCCCGGAGACGAAGAAGCTGCTTCTTCGCGCAAAGACGATTCTGCCGCTCACAGTGCTCTGCGGTGTGCGCCTTCTGCCGAAAGAGGCCGGGGAGCTGTGCGTAGCTCTGCAGAGCACCGTACCTTCGTCTTTAGCGTCTCTTCTCGTCTACATCTCAGCAAAAAGCTTTTCCACTCTGTCTGGCAAGGAGAAACTGTGCCAGCACAGAAAACATCTCCCATCGTGTTCTAGAGGCTGCACGGAGGTCTGCCGAGTGTTTTGCAAGAAGAGAAAGAAAGTTGTCCAAAACAGCTTGCAATCGAATGTTCATGTGAATAGAAAAGCAGGAGAGTTGTCAGGTACTGTTTTCTCTCAGTTGGTAAGCTGCGCACACAATCGCAGTGTTGTACAGCTTGTTTCATCACCTTTGCGAACTTGCCGCTCTCTCCGGCTCCCGGAGACGAAGAAGCTGCTTCTTCGCGCAAAGACGATTCTGCCGCTCACAGTGCTCTGCGGTGTGTGTCTTCTGCCGAAAGTGGCCCGGGAGCGGTTCTTAGCTCTGCCGAGGACCGTACCTTCGTCTTTAGCGTCTCTTCTCGTCTACATCTTAGCAAAAAGCTTTTCCACTGTGTCTGGCAAGGAGAAACTGTGCCAGCACAGAAAACATCTCCCATCGTGTTCTAGAGGCTGCACGGAGGTCTGCCGAGTGTTTTGCAAGAAGAGAAAGAAAGTTGTCCAAAACAGCTTGCAATCGAATGTTCATGTGACTAGAAAAGGCCGGAGAGTGGACAGGTACTGTTTTCTCTCAGTTGGCAAGCTGCGCACACAATCGCAGTGTTGTATAGCTTGTTTCATCACCTTTGCGAACTTGCCGCTCTCTCCGGCTCCCGGAGACGAAGAAGCTGCTTCTTCGCGCAAAGACCATTCTGCCGCTCACAGTGCACTGCGGTGTGTGTCTTCTGCCGAAAGTGGCCCGGGAGCGGTTCTTAGCTCTGCAGAGCACCGTACCTTCGTCTTTAGCGTCTCTTCTCGTCTACATCTTAGCAAAAAGCTTTTCCACTCTGTCTGGCAAGGAGAAACTGTGCCTGCACAGAAAACATCTCCCATCGTGTTCTAGAGGCTGCACGGAGGTCTGCCGAGTGTTTTGCAAGAAGAGAAAGAAAGTTGTCCAAAACAGCTTGCAATCGAATGTTCATGTGAATAGAAAAGGCAGGAGAGTGGTCAGGTACTGTTTTCTCTCACTTGGCAAGCTGCGCACACAATCGCAGTGTTGTACAGCTTGTTTCATCACCTTTGCGAACTTGCCGCTCTCTCCGGCTCCCGGAGACGAAGAAGCTGCTTCTTCGCGCAAAGACGATTCTGCCGCTCACAGTGCTCTGCAGTGTGTGTCTTCTGCCGAAAGTGGCCCGGGAGCGGTTCTTAGCTCTGCAGAGCACCGTACCTTCGTTTTTAGCGTCTCTTCTCGTCTACATCTTAGCAAAAAGCTTTTCCACTCTGTCTGGCAAGGAGAAACTGTGCCAGCACAGAAAACATCTCCCATCGTGTTCTAGAGGCTGCACGGAGGTCTGCCGAGTGTTTTGCAAGAAGAGAAAGAAAGTTGTCCAAAACAGCTTGCAATCGAATGTTCATGTGAATAGAAAAGGCAGGAGAGTGGTCAGGTACTGTTTTCTCTCAGTTGGCAAGCTGCGCACACAATCGCAGTGTTGTACAGCTTGTTTCATCACCTTTGCGAACTTGCCGCTCTCTCCGGCTCCCGGAGACGAAGAAGCTGCTTCTTCGCGCAAAGACGATTCTGCCGCTCACAGTGCTCTGCAGTGTGTGTCTTCTGCCGAAAGTGGCCCGGGAGCGGTTCTTAGCTCTGCAGAGCACCGTACCTTCGTCTTTAGCCTCTCTTCTCGTCTACATCTTAGCAAAAAGCTTTTCCACTGTGTCTGGCAAGGAGAAACTGTGCCTGCACAGAAAACATCTCCCATCGTGTTCTAGAGGCTGCACGGAGGTCTGCCGAGTGTTTTGCAAGAAGAGAAAGAAAGTTGTCCAAAACAGCTTGCAATCGAATGTTCATGTGAATAGAAAAGGCAGTAGAGTGGTCGGGTACTGTTTTCTCTCACTTGGCAAGCTGCGCACACAATCGCAGTGTTGTACAGCTTGTTTCATCACCTTTGCGAACTTGCCGCTCTCTCCGGCTCCCGGAGACGAAGAAGCTGCTTCTTCGCGCAAAGACGATTCTGCCGCTCACAGTGCTCTGCGGTGTGCGCCTTCTGCCGAAAGAGGCCGGGGAGCTGTGCGTAGCACTGCAGAGCACCGTACCTTCGTCTTTAGCGTCTCTTCTCGTCTACATCTCAGCAAAAAGCTTTTCCACTCTGTCTGGCAAGGAGAAACTGTGCCAGCACAGAAAACATCTCCCATCGTGTTCTAGAGGCTGCACGGAGGTCTGCCGAGTGTTTTGCAAGAAGAGAAAGAAAGTTGTCCAAAACAGCTTGCAATCGAATGTTCATGTGAATAGAAAAGGCAGGAGAGTTGTCAGGTACTGTTTTCTCTCAGTTGGTAAGCTGCGCACACAATCGCAGTGTTGTACAGCTTGTTTCATCACCTTTGCGAACTTGCCGCTCTCTCCGGCTCCCGGAGACGAAGAAGCTGCTTCTTCGCGCAAAGACGATTCTGCCGCTCACAGTGCTCTGCGGTGTGTGTCTTCTGCCGAAAGTGGCCCGGGAGCGGTTCTTAGCTCTGCCGAGCACCGTACCTTCGTCTTTAGCGTCTCTTCTCGTCTACATCTTAGCAAAAAGCTTTTCCACTGTGTCTGGCAAGGAGAAACTGTGCCAGCACAGAAAACATCTCCCATCGTGTTCTAGAGGCTGCACGGAGGTCTGCCGAGTGTTTTGCAAGAAGAGAAAGAAAGTTGTCCAAAACAGCTTGCAATCGAATGTTCATGTGAATAGAAAAGGCAGGAGAGTGGTCAGGTACTGTTTTCTCTCAGTTGGCAAGCTGCGCACACAATCGCAGTGTTGTACAGCTTGTTTCATCACCTTTGCGAACTTGCCGCTCTCTCCGGCTCCCGGAGACGAAGAAGCTGCTTCTTCGCGCAAAGACCATTCTGCCGCTCACAGTGCTCTGCAGTGTGTGTCTTCTGCCGAAAGAGGCCCGGGAGCTGTGCTTAGCTCTGCAGAGCACCGTACCTTCGTCTTTAGCGTCTCTTCTCGTCTACATCTTAGCAAAAAGCTTTTCCACTCTGTCTGGCAAGGAGAAACTGTGCCAGCATAAAAATCATCTCCCATCGTGTTCTAGAGGCTGCACGGAGGTTTGCCGAGTGTTTTGCAAGAAGAGAAAGAAAGTTGTCCAAAACAGCTTGCAATCGAATGTTCATGTGAATAGAAAAGGCAGGAGAGTGGTCAGGTACTGTTTTCTCTCAGTTGGCAAGCTGCGCACACAATCGCAGTGTTCTACAGCTTGTTTCATCACCTTTGCGAACTTGCCGCTCTCTCCGGCTCCCGGAGACGAAGAAGCTGCTTCTTCGCGCAAAGACGATTCTGCCGCTCACAGTGCTCTGCGGTGTGCGCCTTCTGCCGAAAGAGGCCGGGGAGCTGTGCGTAGCTCTGCAGAGCACCGTACCTTCGTCTTTAGCGTCTCTTCTCGTCTACATCTCAGCAAAAAGCTTTTCCACTCTGTCTGGCAAGGAGAAACTGTGCCAGCACAGAAAACATCTCCCATCGTGTTCTAGAGGCTGCACGGAGGTCTGCCGAGTGTTTTGCAAGAAGAGAAAGAAAGTTGTCCAAAACAGCTTGCAATCGAATGTTCATGTGAATAGAAAAGCAGGAGAGTTGTCAGGTACTGTTTTCTCTCAGTTGGTAAGCTGCGCACACAATCGCAGTGTTGTACAGCTTGTTTCATCACCTTTGCGAACTTGCCGCTCTCTCCGGCTCCCGGAGACGAAGAAGCTGCTTCTTCGCGCAAAGACGATTCTGCCGCTCACAGTGCTCTGCGGTGTGTGTCTTCTGCCGAAAGTGGCCCGGGAGCGGTTCTTAGCTCTGCCGAGGACCGTACCTTCGTCTTTAGCGTCTCTTCTCGTCTACATCTTAGCAAAAAGCTTTTCCACTGTGTCTGGCAAGGAGAAACTGTGCCAGCACAGAAAACATCTCCCATCGTGTTCTAGAGGCTGCACGGAGGTCTGCCGAGTGTTTTGCAAGAAGAGAAAGAAAGTTGTCCAAAACAGCTTGCAATCGAATGTTCATGTGAATAGAAAAGGCAGGAGAGTTGTCAGGTACTGTTTTCTCTCAGTTGGTAAGCTGCGCACACAATCGCAGTGTTGTACAGCTTGTTTCATCACCTTTGCGAACTTGCCGCTCTCTCCGGCTCCCGGAGACGAAGAAGCTGCTTCTTCGCGCAAAGACGATTCTGCCGCTCACAGTGCTCTGCGGTGTGTGTCTTCTGCCGAAAGTGGCCCGGGAGCGGTTCTTAGCTCTGCCGAGGACCGTACCTTCGTCTTTAGCGTCTCTTCTCGTCTACATCTTAGCAAAAAGCTTTTCCACTGTGTCTGGCAAGGAGAAACTGTGCCAGCACAGAAAACATCTCCCATCGTGTTCTAGAGGCTGCACGGAGGTCTGCCGAGTGTTTTGCAAGAAGAGAAAGAAAGTTGTCCAAAACAGCTTGCAATCGAATGTTCATGTGACTAGAAAAGGCCGGAGAGTGGACAGGTACTGTTTTCTCTCAGTTGGCAAGCTGCGCACACAATCGCAGTGTTGTACAGCTTGTTTCATCACCTTTGCGAACTTGCCGCTCTCTCCGGCTCCCGGAGACGAAGAAGCTGCTTCTTCGCGCAAAGACCATTCTGCCGCTCACAGTGCTCTGCAGTGTGTGTCTTCTGCCGAAAGTGGCCCGGGAGCTGTGCTTAGCTCTGCAGAGCACCGTACCTTCGTCTTTAGCCTCTCTTCTCGTCTACATCTTAGCAAAAAGCTTTTCCACTCTGTCTGGCAAAGAGAAACTGTGCCAGCACAAAAATCATCTCCCATCGTGTTCTAGAGGCTGCACGGAGGTCTGCCGAGTGTTTTGCAAGAAGAGAAAGAAAGTTGTCCTAAACAGCTTGCAATCGAATGTTCATGTGATTAGAAAAGGCAGGAGAGTGGTCAGGTACTGTTTTCTCTCAGTTGGCAAGCTGCGCACACAATCGCAGTGTTGTACAGCTTGTTTCATCACCTTTGCGAACTTGCCGCTCTCTCCGGCTCCCGGAGACGAAGAAGCTGCTTCTTCGCGCAAAGACGATTCTGCCGCTCACAGTGCTCTGCGGTGTGTGTCTTCTGCCGAAAGAGGCCGGGGAGCTGTGCTTAGCTCTGCAGAGTACCGTACCTTCGTCTTTAGCGTCTCTTCTCGTCTACATCTTAGCAAAAAGCTTTTCCACTCTGTCTGGCAAGGAGAAACTGTGCCAGCACAGAAAACATCTCCCATCGTGTTCTAGAGGCTGCACGGAGGTCTGCCGAGTGTTTTGCAAGAAGAGAAAGAAAGTTGTCCAAAACAGCTTGCAATCGAATGTTCATGTGAATAGAAAAGGCAGGAGAGTGGACAGGTACTGTTTTCTCTCAGTTGGCAAGCTGCGCACACAATCGCAGTGTTGTACAGCTTGTTTCATCACCTTTGCGAACTTGCCGCTCTCTGCGGCTCCCGGAGACGAAGAAGCTGCTTCTTCGCGCAAAGACGATTCTGCCGCTCACAGTGCTCTGCAGTGTGTGTCTTCTGCCGAAAGAAGCCCATGAGCTGTGCTTAGCTCTGCAGAGCACCGTACCTTCGTCTTTAGCGTCTCTTCTCGTCTACATCTTAGCAAAAAGCTTTTCCACTCTGTCTGGCACGGAGAAACTGTGCCAGCACAAAAATCTTCTCCAATCGTGTTCTAGAGGCTGCACGAGGGTCTGCCGAGTGGTTTGCAAGAAGAGAAAGAAAGTTGTCCAAAACAACTTGCAATCGAATGTTCATGTGAATAGAAAAGGAAGGAGAGTGGTCAGGTACTGTTTTCTCTCAGTTGGCAAGCTGCGCACACAATCGCAGTGTTGTACAGCTTGTTTCATCACCTTTGCGAACTTGCCGCTCTCTCCGGCTCCCGGAGACGAAGAAGCTGCTTCTTCGCGCAAAGACGATTCTGCCGCTCACAGTGCTTTGCAGTGTGTGTCTTCTGCCGAAAGAGGCCGGGGAGCTGTGCTTAGCTCTGCAGAGTACCGTACCTTCGTCTTTAGCGTCTCTTCTCGTCTACATCTTAGCAAAAAGCTTTTCCACTCTGTCTGGCAAGGAGAAACTGTGCCAGCACAAAAAACATCTCCCATCGTGTTCTAGAGGCTGCACGGAGGTCTGCCGAGTGTTTTGCAAGAAGAGAAAGAAAGTTGTCCAAAACAGCTTGCAATCGAATGTTCATGTGAATAGAAAAGGCAGGAGAGTGGTCAGGTACTGTTTTCTCTCAGTTGGCAAGCTGCGCACACAATCGCAGTGTTGTACAGCTTGTTTCATCACCTTTGCGAACTTGCCGCTCTCTCCGGCTCCCGGAGACGAAGAAGCTGCTTCTTCGCGCAAAGACCATTCTGCCGCTCACAGTGCTCTGCAGTGTGTGTCTTCTGCCGAAAGAGGCCCGGGAGCTGTGCTTAGCTCTGCAGAGCACCGTACCTTCGTCTTTAGCGTCTCTTCTCGTCTACATCTTAGCAAAAAGCTTTTCCACTCTGTCTGGCAAGGAGAAACTGTGCCAGCATAAAAATCATCTCCCATCGTGTTCTAGAGGCTGCACGGAGGTTTGCCGAGTGTTTTGCAAGAAGAGAAAGAAAGTTGTCCAAAACAGCTTGCAATCGAATGTTCATGTGAATAGAAAAGGCAGGAGAGTGGTCAGGTACTGTTTTCTCTCAGTTGGCAAGCTGCGCACACAATCGCAGTGTTCTACAGCTTGTTTCATCACCTTTGCGAACTTGCCGCTCTCTCCGGCTCCCGGAGACGAAGAAGCTGCTTCTTCGCGCAAAGACCATTCTGCCGCTCACAGTGCTCTGCAGTGTGTGTCTTCTGCCGAAAGAGGCCCGGGAGCTGTGCTTAGCTCTGCAGAGCACCGTACCTTCGTCTTTAGCGTCTCTTCTCGTCTACATCTTAGCAAAAAGCTTTTCCACTCTGTCTGGCAAGGAGAAACTGTGCCAGCATAAAAATCATCTCCCATCGTGTTCTAGAGGCTGCACGGAGGTCTGCCGAGTGTTTTGCAAGAAGAGAAAGAAAGTTGTCCAAAACAGCTTGCAATCGAATGTTCATGTGAATAGAAAAGGCAGGAGAGTGGTCAGGTACTGTTTTCTCTCAGTTGGCAAGCTGCGCACACAATCGCAGTGTTGTACAGCTTGTTTCATCACCTTTGCGAACTTGCCGCTCTCTGCGGCTCCCGGAGACGAAGAAGCTGCTTCTTCGCGCAAAGACCATTCTGCCGCTCACAGTGCTCTGCAGTGTGTGTCTTCTGCCGAAAGAGGCCCGGGAGCTGTGCTTAGCTCTGCAGAGCACCGTACCTTCGTCTTTAGCGTCTCTTCTCGTCTACATCTTAGCAAAAAGCTTTTCCACTCTGTCTGGCAAGGAGAGACTGTGCCAGCATAAAAATCATCTCCCATCGTGTTCTAGAGGCTGCACGGAGGTCTGCCGAGTGTTTTGCAAGAAGAGAAAGAAAGTTGTCCAAAACAGCTTGCAATCGAATGTTCATGTGAATAGAAAAGGCAGGAGAGTGGTCAGGTACTGTTTTCTCTCAGTTGGCAAGCTGCGCACACAATCGCAGTGTTGTACAGCTTGTTTCATCACCTTTGCGAACTTGCCGCTCTCTGCGGCTCCCGGAGACGAAGAAGCTGCTTCTTCGCGCAAAGACGATTCTGCCGCTCACAGTGCTCTGCAGTGTGTGTCTTCTGCCGAAAGTGGCCCGGGAGCGCTTCTTAGCTCTGCAGAGCACCGTACCTTCGTTTTTAGCGTCTCTTCTCGTCTACATCTTAGCAAAAAGCTTTTCCACTCTGTCTGGCAAGGAGAAACTGTGCCAGCACAAAAATCATCTCCCATCGTGTTCTACAGGCTGCACGGAGGTCTGCCGAGTGTTTTGCAAGAAGAGAAAGAAAGTTGTCCAAAACAGCTTGCAATCGAATGTTCATGTGAATAGAAAAGGCAGGAGAGTGGTCAGGTACTGTTTTCTCTCAGTTGGCAAGCTGCGCACACAATCGCAGTGTTGTACAGCTTGTTTCATCACCTTTGCGAACTTGCCGCTCTCTCCGGCTCCCGGAGACGATGAAGCTGCTTCTTCGCGCAAAGACGATTCTGCCGCTCACAGTGCTCTGCGGTGTGCGCCTTCTGCCGAAAGAGGCCTGGGAGCTGTGCTTAGCTCTGCAGAGTACCGTACCTTCGTCTTTAGCCTCTCTTCTCGTCTACATCTTAGCAAAAAGCTTTTCCACTGTGTCTGGCAAGGAGAAACTGTGCCAGCACAGAAAACATCTCTCATCGTGTTCTAGAGGCTGCACGGAGGTCTGCCGAGTGTTTTGCAAGAAGAGAAAGAAAGTTGTCCAAAACAGCTTGCATTCGAATGTTCATGTGAATAGAAAAGGCAGGAGAGTGGTCAGGTACTGTTTTCTCTCACTTGGCAAGCTGCGCACACAATCGCAGTGTTGTACAGCTTGTTTCATCACCTTTGCGAACTTGCCGCTCTCTCCGGCTCCCGGAGACGAAGAAGCTGCTTCTTCGCGCAAAGACGATTCTGCCGCTCACAGTGCTCTGCAGTGTGTGTCTTCTGCCGAAAGTGGCCCGGGAGCTGTGCTTAGCTCTGCCGAGCACCGTACCTTCGTCTTTAGCGTCTCTTCTCGTCTACATCTTAGCAAAAAGCTTTTCCACTGTGTCTGGCAAGGAGAAACTGTGCCAGCACAGAAAACATCTCCCATCGTGTTCTAGAGGCTGCACGGAGGTCTGTCAAGTGTTTTGCAAGAAGAGAAAGAAAGTTGTCCAAAACAGCTTGCAATCGAATGTTCATGTGAATAGAAAAGGCAGGAGAGTGGTCAGGTACTGTTTTCTCTCAGTTGGCAAGCTGCGCACACAATCGCAGTGTTGTACAGCTTGTTTCATCACCTTTGCGAACTTGCCGCTCTCTCCGGCTCCCGGAGACGAAGAAGCTGCTTCTTCGCGCAAAGACCATTCTGCCGCTCACAGTGCTCTGCAGTGTGTGTCTTCTGCCGAAAGTGGCCCGGGAGCTGTGCTTAGCTCTGCAGAGTACCGTACCTTCGTCTTTAGCGTCTCTTCTCGTCTACATCTTAGCAAAAAGCTTTTCCACTCTGTCTGGCAAGGAGAAACTGTGCCAGCACAAAAATCATCTCCCATCGTGTTCTAGAGGCTGCACGGAGGTCTGCCGAGTGTTTTGCAAGAAGAGAAAGAAAGTTGTCCAAAACAGCTTGCAATCGAATGTTCATGTGATTAGAAAAGGCAGGAGAGTGGACAGGTACTGTTTTCTCTCAGTTGGCAAGCTGCGCACACAATCGCAGTGTTGTACAGCTTGTTTCATCACCTTTGCGAACTTGCCGCTCTCTGCGGCTCCCGGAGACGAAGAAGCTGCTTCTTCGCGCAAAGACCATTCTGCCGCTCACAGTGCTCTGCAGTGTGTGTCTTCTGCCGAAAGAGGCCCGGGAGCTGTGCTTAGCTCTGCAGAGCACCGTACCTTCGTCTTTAGCGTCTCTTCTCGTCTACATCTTAGCAAAAAGCTTTTCCACTCTGTCTGGCAAGGAGAGACTGTGCCAGCATAAAAATCATCTCCCATCGTGTTCTAGAGGCTGCACGGAGGTCTGCCGAGTGTTTTGCAAGAAGAGAAAGAAAGTTGTCCAAAACAGCTTGCAATCGAATGTTCATGTGAATAGAAAAGGCAGGAGAGTGGTCAGGTACTGTTTTCTCTCAGTTGGCAAGCTGCGCACACAATCGCAGTGTTGTACAGCTTGTTTCATCACCTTTGCGAACTTGCCGCTCTCTCCGGCTCCCGGAGACGAAGAAGCTGCTTCTTCGCGCAAAGACCATTCTGCCGCTCACAGTGCTCTGCGGTGTGTGTCTTCTGCCGAAAGTGGCCCGGGAGCGGTTCTTAGCTCTGCAGAGCACCGTACCTTCGTCTTTAGCGTCTCTTCTCGTCTACATCTTAGCAAAAAGCTTTTCCACTCTGTCTGGCAAGGAGAAACTGTGCCTGCACAGAAAACATCTCCCATCGTGTTCTAGAGGCTGCACGGAGGTCTGCCGAGTGTTTTGCAAGAAGAGAAAGAAAGTTGTCCAAAACAGCTTGCAATCGAATGTTCATGTGAATAGAAAAGGCAGGAGAGTGGTCAGGTACTGTTTTCTCTCAGTTGGCAAGCTGCGCACACAATCGCAGTGTTGTACAACTTGTTTCATCACCTTTGCGAACTTGCCGCTCTCTCCGGCTCCCGGAGACGAAGAAGCTGCTTCTTCGCGCAAAGACCATTCTGCCGCTCACAGTGCTCTGCAGTGTGTGTCTTCTGCCGAAAGTGGCCCGGGAGCGGTGCTTAGCTCTGCAGAGCACCGTACCTTCGTTTTTAGCGTCTCTTCTCGTCTACATCTTAGCAAAAAGCTTTTCCACTCTGTCTGGCAAGGAGAAACTGTGCCAGCACAAAAATCATCTCCCATCGTGTTCTAGAGGCTGCACGGAGGTCTGCCGAGTGTTTTGCAAGAAGAGAAAGAAAGTCGTCCAAAACAGCTTGCAATCGAATGTTCATGTGAATAGAAAAGGCAGGAGAGTGGTCAGGTACTGTTTTCTCTCAGTTGGCAAGCTGCGCACACAATCGCAGTGTTGTACAGCTTGTTTCATCACCTTTGCGAACTTGCCGCTCTCTCCGGCTCCCGGAGACGAAGAAGCTGCTTCTTCGCGCAAAGACGATTCTGCCGCTCACAGTGCTCTGCGGTGTGCGCCTTCTGCCGAAAGAGGCCTGGGAGCTGTGCTTAGCTCTGCAGAGTACCGTACCTTCGTCTTTAGCCTCTCTTCTCGTCTACATCTTAGCAAAAAGCTTTTCCACTGTGTCTGGCAAGGAGAAACTGTGCCAGCACAGAAAACATCTCCCATCGTGTTCTAGAGGCTGCACGGAGGTCTGCCGAGTGTTTTGCAAGAAGAGAAAGAAAGTTGTCCAAAACAGCTTGCAATCGAATGTTCATGTGAATAGAAAAGGCAGGAGAGTGGACAGGTACTGTTTTCTCTCACTTGGCAAGCTGCGCACACAATCGCAGTGTTGTACAGCTTGTTTCATCACCTTTGCGAACTTGCCGCTCTCTCCGGCTCCCGGAGACGAAGAAGCTGCTTCTTCGCGCAAAGACCATTCTGCCGCTCACAGTGCTCTGCGGTGTGCGCCTTCTGCCGAAAGAGGCCGGGGAGCTGTGCTTAGCTCTGCAGAGTACCGTACCTTCGTCTTTAGCGTCTCTTCTCGTCTACATCTTAGCAAAAAGCTTTTCCACTGTGTCTGGCAAGGAGAAACTGTGCCAGCACAGAAAACATCTTCCATCGTGTTCTAGAGGCTGCACGGAGGTCTGCCGAGTGTTTTGCAAGAAGAGAAAGAAAGTTGTCCAAAACAGCTTGCATTCGAATGTTCATGTGAATAGAAAAGGCAGGAGAGTGGTCAGGTACTGTTTTCTCTCACTTGGCAAGCTGCGCACACAATCGCAGTGTTGTACAGCTTGTTTCATCACCTTTGCGAACTTGCCGCTCTCTCCGGCTCCCGGAGACGAAGAAGCTGCTTCTTCGCGCAAAGACGATTCTGCCGCTCACAGTGCTCTGCAGTGTGTGTCTTCTGCCGAAAGTGGCCCGGGAGCTGTGCTTAGCTCTGCCGAGCACCGTACCTTCGTCTTTAGCGTCTCTTCTCGTCTACATCTTAGCAAAAAGCTTTTCCACTCTGTCTGGCAAGGAGAAACTGTGCCAGCACAGAAAACATCTCCCATCGTGTTCTAGAGGCTGCACGGAGGTCTGCCGAGTGTTTTGCAAGAAGAGAAAGAAAGTTGTCCAAAACAGCTTGCAATCGAATGTTCATGTGAATAGAAAAGGCAGGAGAGTTGTCAGGTACTGTTTTCTCTCAGTTGGTAAGCTGCGCACACAATCGCAGTGTTGTACAGCTTGTTTCATCAACTTTGCGAACTTGCCGCTCTCTCCGGCTCCCGGAGACGAAGAAGCTGCTTCTTCGCGCAAAGACGATTCTGCCGCTCACAGTGCTCTGCGGTGTGCGTCTTCTGCCGAAAGAGGCCGGGGAGCTGTGCTTAGCTATGCAGAGCACCGTACCTTCGTCTTTAGCGTCTCTTCTCGTCTACATCTTAGCAAAAAGCTTTTCCACTGTGTCTGGCAAGGAGAAACTGTGCCAGCACAAAAATCATCTCCCATCGTGTTCTAGAGGCTGCACGGAGGTCTGCCGAGTGTTTTGCAAGAAGAGAAAGAAAGTTGTCCAAAACAGCTTGCAATCGAATGTTCATGTGAATAGAAAAGGCAGGAGAGTGGTCAGGTACTGTTTTCTCTCACTTGGCAAGCTGCGCACACAATCGCAGTGTTGTACAGCTTGTTTCATCACCTTTGCGAACTTGCCGCTCTCTCCGGCTCCCGGAGACGAAGAAGCTGCTTCTTCGCGCAAAGACGATTCTGCCGCTCACAGTGCTCTGCAGTGTGTGTCTTCTGCCGAAAGTGGCCCGGGAGCGGTTCTTAGCTCTGCAGAGCACCGTACCTTCGTTTTTAGCGTCTCTTCTCGTTTACATCTTAGCAAAAAGCTTTTCCACTGTGTCTGGCAAGGAGAAACTGTGCCAGCACAGAAAACATCTCCCATCGTGTTCTAGAGGCTGCACGGAGGTCTGCCGAGTGTTTTGCAAGAAGAGAAAGAAAGTTGTCCAAAACAGCTTGCAATCGAATGTTCATGTGAATAGAAAAGGCAGGAGAGTGGTCAGGTACTGTTTTCTCTCAGTTGGCAAGCTGCGCACACAATCGCAGTGTTGTACAGCTTGTTTCATCACCTTTGCGAACTTGCCGCTCTCTGCGGCTCCCGGAGACGAAGAAGCTGCTTCTTCGCGCAAAGACCATTCTGCCGCTCACAGTGCTCTGCAGTGTGTGTCTTCTTCCGAAAGTGGCCCGGGAGCGGTGCTTAGCTCTGCAGAGCACCGTACCTTCGTCTTTAGCGTCTCTTCTCGTCTACATCTTAGCAAAAAGCTTTTCCACTGTGTCTGGCAAGGAGAAACTGTGCCAGCACAGAAAACATCTCCCATCGTGTTCTAGAGGCTGCACGGAGGTCTGCCGAGTGTTTTGCAAGAAGAGAAAGAAAGTTGTCCAAAACAGCTTGCAATCGAATGTTCATGTGAATAGAAAAGGCAGGAGAGTTGTCAGGTACTGTTTTCTCTCAGTTGGTAAGCTGCGCACACAATCGCAGTGTTGTACAGCTTGTTTCATCACCTTTGCGAACTTGCCGCTCTCTGCTGCTCCCGGAGACGAAGAAGCTGCTTCTTCGCGCAAAGACGATTCTGCCGCTCACAGTGCTCTGCGGTGTGTGTCTTCTGCCGAAAGTGGCCCGGGAGCGGTGCTTAGCTCTGCCGAGCACCGTACCTTCGTCTTTAGCGTCTCTTCTCGTCTACATCTTAGCAAAAAGCTTTTCCACTGTGTCTGGCAAGGAGAAACTGTGCCAGCACAGAAAACATCTCCCATCGTGTTCTAGAGGCTGCACGGAGGTCTGCCGAGTGTTTTGCAAGAAGAGAAAGAAAGTTGTCCAAAACAGCTTGCAATCGAATGTTCATGTGATTAGAAAAGGCAGGAGAGTGGTCAGGTACTGTTTTCTCTCAGTTGGCAAGCTGCGCACACAATCGCAGTGTTGTACAGCTTGTTTCATCACCTTTGCGAACTTGCCGCTCTCTCCGGCTCCCGGAGACGAAGAAGCTGCTTCTTCGCGCAAAGACGATTCTGCCGCTCACAGTGCTCTGCGGTGTGTGTCTTCTGCCGAAAGAGGCCGGGGAGCTGTGCTTAGCTCTGCAGAGCACCGTACCTTCGTCTTTAGCGTCTCTTCTCGTCTACATCTTAGCAAAAAGCTTTTCCACTCTGTCTGGCAAGGAGAAACTGTGCCAGCACAGAAAACATCTCCCATCGTGTTCTAGAGGCTGCACGGAGGTCTGCCGAGTGTTTTGCAAGAAGAGAAAGAAAGTTGTCCAAAACAGCTTGCAATCGAATGTTCATGTGAATAGAAAAGGCAGGAGAGTGGTCAGGTACTGTTTTCTCTCAGTTGGCAAGCTGCGCACACAATCGCAGTGTTGTACAGCTTGTTTCATCACCTTTGCGAACTTGCCGCTCTCTCCGGCTCCCGGAGACGAAGAAGCTGCTTCTTCGCGCAAAGACCATTATGCCGCTCACAGTGCTCTGCAGTGTGTGTCTTCTGCCGAAAGAGGCCCGGGAGCTGTGCTTAGCTCTGCAGAGCACCGTACCTTCGTCTTTAGCCTCTCTTCTCGTCTACATCTCAGCAAAAAGCTTTTCCACTCTGTCTGGCAAGGAGAAACTGTGCCAGCACAAAAATCATCTCCCATCGTGTTCTAGAGGCTGCACGGAGCTCTGCCGAGTGTTTTGCAAGAAGAGAAAGAAAGTTGTCCAAAACAGCTTGCAATCGAATGTTCATGTGAATAGAAAAGGCAGGAGAGTGGTCAGGTACTGTTTTCTCTCACTTGGCAAGTTGCGCACACAATCGCAGTGTTGTACAGCTTGTTTCATCACCTTTGCGAACTTGCCGCTCTCTCCGGCTCCCGGAGACGAAGAAGCTGCTTCTTCGCGCAAAGACGATTCTGCCGCTCACAGTGCTCTGCAGTATGTGTCTTCTGCCGAAAGTGGCCCGGGAGCGGTTCTTAGCTCTGCAGAGCACCGTACCTTCGTTTTTAGCGTCTCTTCTCGTCTACATCTTAGCAAAAAGCTTTTCCACTCTGTCTGGCAAGGAGAAACTGTGCCAGCACAAGAATGATCTCCCATCGTGTTCTAGAGGCTGCACGGAGGTCTGCCGAGTGTTTTGCAAGAAGAGAAAGAAAGTTGTCCAAAACAGCTTGCAATCGAATGTTCATGTGAATAGAAAAGGCAGGAGAGTGGTCAGGTACTGTTTTCTCTCACTTGGCAAGCTGCGCACACAATCGCAGTGTTGTACAGCTTGTTTCATCACCTTTGCGAACTTGCCGCTCTCTGCGGCTCCCGGAGACGAAGAAGCTGCTTCTTTGCGCAAAGACGATTCTGCCGCTCACAGTGCTCTGCGGTGTGTGTCTTCTGCCGAAAGTGGCCCGGGAGCGGTTCTTAGCTCTGCAGAGCACCGTACCTTCGTCTTTAGCGTCTCTTCTCGTCTACATCTTAGCAAAAAGCTTTTCCACTGTGTCTGGCAAGGAGAAACTGTGCCTGCACAGAAAACATCTCCCATCGTGTTCTAGAGGCTGCACGGAGGTCTGCCGAGTGTTTTGCAAGAAGAGAAAGAAAGTTGTCCAAAACAGCTTGCAATCGAATGTTCATGTGAATAGAAAAGGCAGTAGAGTGGTCAGGTACTGTTTTCTCTCACTTGGCAAGCTGCGCACACAATCGCAGTGTTGTACAGCTTGTTTCATCACCTTTGCGAACTTGCCGCTCTCTCCGGCTCCCGGAGACGAAGAAGCTGCTTCTTCGCGCAAAGACGATTCTGCCGCTCACAGTGCTCTGCGGTGTGCGCCTTCTGCCGAAAGAGGCCGGGGAGCTGTGCGTAGCTCTGCAGAGCACCGTACCTTCGTCTTTAGCGTCCCTTCTCGTCTACATCTCAGCAAAAAGCTTTTCCACTCTGTCTGGCAAGGAGAAACTGTGCCAGCACAGAAAACATCTCCCATCGTGTTCTAGAGGCTGCACGGAGGTCTGCCGAGTGTTTTGCAAGAAGAGAAAGAAAGTTGTCCAAAACAGCTTGCAATCGAATCTTCATGTGAATAGAAAAGGCAGGAGAGTTGTCAGGTACTGTTTTCTCTCAGTTGGTAAGCTGCGCACACAATCGCAGTGTTGTACAGCTTGTTTCATCACCTTTGCGAACTTGCCGCTCTCTGCGGCTCCCGGAGACGAAGAAGCTGCTTCTTCGCGCAAAGACGATTCTGCCGCTCACAGTGCTCTGCGGTGTGTGTCTTCTGCCGAAAGTGGCCCGGGAGCGGTTCTTAGCTCTGCCGAGCACCGTACCTTCGTCTTTAGCGTCTCTTCTCGTCTACATCTTAGCAAAAAGCTTTTCCACTGTGTCTGGCAAGGAGAAACTGTGCCAGAACAGAAAACATCTCCCATCGTGTTCTAGAGGCTGCACGGAGGTCTGCCGAGTGTTTTGCAAGAAGAGAAAGAAAGTTGTCCAAAACAGCTTGCAATCGAATGTTCATGTGAATAGAAAAGGCAGGAGAGTGGTCAGGTACTGTTTTCTCTCACTTGGCAAGCTGCGCACACAATCGCAGTGTTGTACAGCTTGTTTCATCACCTTTGCGAACTTGCCGCTCTCTCCGGCTCCCGGAGACGAAGAAGCTGCTTCTTCGCGCAAAGACGATTCTGCCGCTCACAGTGCTCTGCAGTGTGTGTCTTCTGCCGAAAGAGATCCGGGAGCTGTGCTTAGCTCTGCAGAGCACCGTACTTTCGTCTTTAGCGTCTCTTCTCGTCTACATCTTAGCAAAAAGCTTTTCCACTCTGTCTGGCAAGGAGAAACTGTGCCAGCACAGAAAACATCTCCCATCGTGTTCTAGAGGCTGCACGGAGGTCTGCCGAGTGTTTTGCAAGAAGAGAAAGAAAGTTGTCCAAAACAGCTTGCAATCGAATGTTCATGTGAATAGAAAAGGCAGGAGAGTGGTCAGGTCCTGTTTTCTCTCACTTGGCAAGCTGCGCACACAATCGCAGTGTTGTACAGCTTGTTTCATCACCTTTGCGAACTTGCCGCTCTCTCCGGCTCCCGGAGACGAAGAAGCTGCTTCTTCGCGCAAAGACGATTCTGCCGCTCACAGTGCTCTGCAGTGTGTGTCTTCTGCCGAAAGTGGCCCGGGAGCGGTTCTTAGCTCTGCAGAGCACCGTACCTTCGTTTTTAGTGTCTCTTCTCGTCTACATCTTAGCAAAAAGCTTTTCCACTCTGTCTGGCAAGGAGAAACTGTGCCAGCACAAAAATCATCTCCCATCGTGTTCTAGAGGCTGCACGGAGGTCTGCCGAGTGTTTTGCAAGAAGAGAAAGAAAGTTGCCCAAAACAGCTTGCAATCGAATGTTCATGTGAATAGAAAAGGCAGGAGAGTGGTCAGGTACTGTTTTCTCTCACTTGGCAAGCTGCGCACACAATCGCAGTGTTGTACAGCTTGTTTCATCACCTTTGCGAACTTGCCGCTCTCTGCGGCTCCCGGAGACGAAGAAGCTGCTTCTTCGCGCAAAGACGATTCTGCCGCTCACAGTGCTCTGCGGTGTGTGTCTTCTGCCGAAAGTGGCCCGGGAGCGGTTCTTAGCTCTGCAGAGCACCGTACCTTCGTCTTTAGCCTCTCTTCTCGTCTACATCTTAGCAAAAAGCTTTTCCACTCTGTCTGGCAAGGAGAAACTGTGCCTGCACAGAAAACATCTCCCATCGTGTTCTAGAGGCTGCACGGAGGTCTGCCGAGTGTTTTGCAAGAAGAGAAAGAAAGTTGTCCAAAACAGCTTGCAATCGAATGTTCATGTGAATAGAAAAGGCAGGAGAGTGGTCAGGTACTGTTTTCTCTCAGTTGGCAAGCTGCGCACACAATCGCAGTGTTGTACAGCTTGTTTCATCACCTTTGCGAACTTGCCGCTCTCTCCGGCTCCCGGAGACGAAGAAGCTGCTTCTTCGCGCAGAGACGATTCTGCCGCTCACAGTGCTCTGCAGTGTGTGTCTTCTGCCGAAAGTGGCCCGGGAGCTGTGCTTAGCTCTGCCGAGCACCGTACCTTCGTCTTTAGCGTCTCTTCTCGTCTACATCTTAGCAAAAAGCTTTTCCACTCTGTCTGGCAAGGAGAAACTGTGCCAGCACAAAAACATCTCCCATCGTGTTCTAGAGGCTGCACGGAGGTCTGCCGAGTGTTTTGCAAGAAGAGAAAGAAAGTTGTCCAAAACAGCTTGCAATCGAATGTTCATGTGAATAGAAAAGGCAGGAGAGTGGTCAGGTACTGTTTTCTCTCACTTGGCAAGCTGCGCACACAATCGCAGTGTTGTACAGCTTGTTTCATCACCTTTGCGAACTTGCCGCTCTCTCCGGCTCCCGGAGACGAAGAAGCTGCTTCTTCGCGCAAAGACGATTCTGCCGCTCACAGTGCTCTGCAGTGTGTGTCTTCTGCCGAAAGTGGCCCGGGAGCGGTTCTTAGCTCTGCAGAGCACCGTACCTTCGTCTTTAGCGTCTCTTCTCGTCTACATCTTAGCAAAAAGCTTTTCCACTGTGTCTGGCAAGGAGAAACTGTGCCAGCACAAAAATCATCTCCCATCGTGTTCTAGAGGCTGCACGGAGGTCTGCCGAGTGTTTTGCAAGAAGAGAAAGAAAGTTGTCCAAAACAGCTTGCAATCGAATGTTCATGTGAATAGAAAAGGCAGGAGAGTGGTCAGGTACTGTTTTCTCTCACTTGGCAAGCTGCGCACACAATCGCAGTGTTGTACAGCTTGTTTCATCACCTTTGCGAACTTGCCGCTCTCTGCGGCTCCCGGAGACGAAGAAGCTGCTTCTTCGCGCAAAGACGATTCTGCCGCTCACAGTGCTCTGCGGTGTGCGCCTTCTGCCGAAAGAGGCCTGGGAGCTGTGCTTTGCTCTGCAGAGTACCGTACCTTCGTCTTTAGCCTCTCTTCTCGTCTACATCTTAGCAAAAAGCTTTTCCACTGTGTCTGGCAAGGAGAAACTGTGCCAGCACAGAAAACATCTCCCATCGTGTTCTAGAGGCTGCACGGAGGTCTGCCGAGTGTTTTGCAAGAAGAGAAAGAAAGTTGTCCAAAACAGCTTGCAATCGAATGTTCATGTGAATAGAAAAGGCAGGAGAGTGGACAGGTACTGTTTTCTCTCAGTTGGCAAGCTGCGCACACAATCGCAGTGTTGTACAGCTTGTTTCATCACCTTGGCGAACTTGCCGCTCTCTCCGGCTCCCGGAGACGAAGAAGCTGCTTCTTCGCGCAAAGACGATTCTGCCGCTCACAGTGCTCTGCGGTGTGTGTCTTCTGCCGAAAGTGGCCCGGGAGCGGTTCTTAGCTCTGCCGAGCACCGTACCTTCGTCTTTAGCGTCTCTTCTCGTCTACATCTTAGCAAAAAGCTTTTCCACTCTGTCTGGCAAGGAGAAACTGTGCCAGCACAGAAAACATCTCCCATCGTGTTCTAGAGGCTGCACGGAGGTCTGCCGAGTGTTTTGCAAGAAGAGAAAGAAAGTTGTCCAAAACAGCTTGCAATCGAATGTTCATGTGAATAGAAAAGGCAGGAGAGTTGTCAGGTACTGTTTTCTCTCAGTTGGTAAGCTGCGCACACAATCGCAGTGTTGTACAGCTTGTTTCATCAACTTTGCGAACTTGCCGCTCTCTGCGGCTCCCGGAGACGAAGAAGCTGCTTCTTCGCGCAAAGACGATTCTGCCGCTCACAGTGCTCTGCGGTGTGTGTCTTCTGCCGAAAGTGGCCCGGGCGCGGTTCTCAGCTCTGCCGAGCACCGTACCTTCGTCTTTAGCGTCTCTTCTCGTCTACATCTTAGCAAAAAGCTTTTCCACTCTGTCTGGCAAGGAGAAACTGTGCCAGCACAGAAAACATCTCCCATCGTGTTCTAGAGGCTGCACGGAGGTCTGCCGAGTGTTTTGCAAGAAGAGAAAGAAAGTTGTCCAAAACAGCTTGCAATCGAATGTTCATGTGAATAGAAAAGGCAGGAGAGTGGTCAGGTACTGTTTTCTCTCACTTGGCAAGCTGCGCACACAATCGCAGTGTTGTACAGCTTGTTTCATCACCTTTGCGAACTTGCCGCTCTCTCCGGCTCCCGGAGACGAAGAAGCTGCTTCTTCGCGCAAAGACCATTCTGCCGCTCACAGTGCTCTGCAGTGTGTGTCTTCTGCCGAAAGTGGCCCGGGAGCCGTGCTTAGCTCTGCAGAGCACCGTACCTTCGTCTTTAGCGTCTCTTCTCGTCTACATCTTAGCAAAAAGCTTTTCCACTCTGTCTGGCAAGGAGAAACTGTGCCAGCACAAAAATCATCTCCCATCGTGTTCTAGAGGCTGCACGGAGGTCTGCCGAGTGTTTTGCAAGAAGAGAAAGAAAGTTGTCCAAAACAGCTTGCAATCGAATGTTCATGTGAATAGAAAAGGCAGGAGAGTGGTCAGGTACTGTTTTCTCTCAGTTGGCAAGCTGCGCACACAATCGCAGTGTTGTACAGCTTGTTTCATCACCTTTGCGAACTTGCCGCTCTCTGCGGCTCCCGGAGACGAAGAAGCTGCTTCTTCGCGCAAAGACGATTCTGCCGCTCACAGTGCTCTGCAGTGTGTGTCTTCTGCCGAAAGTGGCCCGGGAGCGGTTCTTAGCTCTGCAGAGCACCGTACCTTCGTTTTTAGCGTCTCTTCTCGTCTACATCTTAGCAAAAAGCTTTTCCACTGTGTGTGGCAAGGAGAAACTGTGCCAGCACAGAAATCATCTCCCATCGTGTTCTAGAGGCTGCACGGAGGTCTGCCGAGTGTTTTGCAAGAAGAGAAAGAAAGTTGTCCAAAACAGCTTGCAATCGAATGTTCATGTGAATAGAAAAGGCAGGAGAGTGGTCAGGTACTGTTTTCTCTCAGTTGGCAAGCTGCGCACACAATCGCAGTGTTGTACAGCTTGTTTCATCACCTTTGCGAACTTGCCGCTCTCTCCGGCTCCCGGAGACGAAGAAGCTGCTTCTTCGCGCAAAGACCATTCTGCCGCTCACAGTGCTCTGCGGTGTGTGTCTTCTGCCGAAAGTGGCCCGGGAACGGTGCTTAGCTCTGCAGAGCACCGTACCTTCGTCTTTAGCCTCTCTTCTCGTCTACATCTTAGCAAAAAGCTTTTCCACTGTGTCTGGCAAGGAGAAACTGTGCCAGCACAAAAATCATCTCCCATCGTGTTCTAGAGGCTGCACGGAGGTCTGCCGAGTGTTTTGCAAGAAGAGAAAGAAAGTTGTCCAAAACAGCTTGCAATCGAATGTTCATGTGAATAGAAAAGGCAGGAGAGTGGTCAGGTACTGTTTTCTCTCAGTTGGCAAGCTGCGCACACAATCGCAGTGTTGTACAGCTTGTTTCATCACCTTTGCGAACTTGCCGCTCTCTGCGGCTCCCGGAGACGAAGAAGCTGCTTCTTCGCGCAAAGACGATTCTGCCGCTCACAGTGCTCTGCAGTGTGTGTCTTCTGCCGAAAGTGGCCCGGGAGCGGTTCTTAGCTCTGCAGAGCACCGTACCTTCGTCTTTAGCGTCTCTTCTCGTCTACATCTTAGCAAAAAGCTTTTCCACTGTGTCTGGCAAGGAGAAACTGTGCCAGCACAGAAAACATCTCCCATCGTGTTCTAGAGGCTGCACGGAGGTCTGCCGAGTGTTTTGCAAGAAGAGAAAGAAAGTTGTCCAAAACAGCTTGCAATCGAATGTTCATGTGAATAGAAAAGGCAGTAGAGTGGTCAGGTACTGTTTTCTCTCACTTGGCAAGCTGCGCACACAATCGCAGTGTTGTACAGCTTGTTTCATCACCTTTGCGAACTTGCCGCTCTCTCCGGCTCCCGGAGACGAAGAAGCTGCTTCTTCGCGCAAAGACGATTCTGCCGCTCACAGTGCTCTGCGGTGTGCGCCTTCTGCCGAAAGAGGCCGGGGAGCTGTGCGTAGCTCTGCAGAGCACCGTACCTTCGTCTTTAGCGTCTCTTCTCGTCTACATCTCAGCAAAAAGCTTTTCCACTCTGTCTGGCAAGGAGAAACTGTGCCAGCACAGAAAACATCTCCCATCGTGTTCTAGAGGCTGCACGGAGGTCTGCCGAGTGTTTTGCAAGAAGAGAAAGAAAGTTGTCCAAAACAGCTTGCAATCGAATGTTCATGTGAATAGAAAAGGCAGGAGAGTTGTCAGGTACTGTTTTCTCTCAGTTGGCAAGCTGCGCACACAATCGCAGTGTTGTACAGCTTGTTTCATCACCTTTGCGAACTTGCCGCTCTCTCCGGCTCCCGGAGACGAAGAAGCTGCTTCTTCGCGCAAAGACGATTCTGCCGCTCACAGTGCTCTGCGGTGTGTGTCTTCTGCCGAAAGTGGCCCGGGAGCGGTTCTTAGCTCTGCCGAGGACCGTACCTTCGTCTTTAGCGTCTCTTCTCGTCTACATCTTAGCAAAAAGCTTTTCCACTGTGTCTGGCAAGGAGAAACTGTGCCAGCACAGAAAACATCTCCCATCGTGTTCTAGAGGCTGCACGGAGGTCTGCCGAGTGTTTTGCAAGAAGAGAAAGAAAGTTGTCCAAAACAGCTTGCAATCGAATGTTCATGTGACTAGAAAAGGCCGGAGAGTGGACAGGTACTGTTTTCTCTCAGTTGGCAAGCTGCGCACACAATCGCAGTGTTGTATAGCTTGTTTCATCACCTTTGCGAACTTGCCGCTCTCTCCGGCTCCCGGAGACGAAGAAGCTGCTTCTTCGCGCAAAGACCATTCTGCCGCTCACAGTGCACTGCGGTGTGTGTCTTCTGCCGAAAGTGGCCCGGGAGCGGTTCTTAGCTCTGCAGAGCACCGTACCTTCGTCTTTAGCGTCTCTTCTCGTCTACATCTTAGCAAAAAGCTTTTCCACTCTGTCTGGCAAGGAGAAACTGTGCCTGCACAGAAAACATCTCCCATCGTGTTCTAGAGGCTGCACGGAGGTCTGCCGAGTGTTTTGCAAGAAGAGAAAGAAAGTTGTCCAAAACAGCTTGCAATCGAATGTTCATGTGAATAGAAAAGGCAGGAGAGTGGTCAGGTACTGTTTTCTCTCACTTGGCAAGCTGCGCACACAATCGCAGTGTTGTACAGCTTGTTTCATCACCTTTGCGAACTTGCCGCTCTCTGCGGCTCCCGGAGACGAAGAAGCTGCTTCTTCGCGCAAAGACGATTCTGTCGCTCACAGTGCTCTGCAGTGTGTGTCTTCTGCCGAAAGTGGCCCGGGAGCGGTTCTTAGCTCTGCAGAGCACCGTACCTTCGTCTTTAGCGTCTCTTCTCGTCTACATCTTAGCAAAAAGCTTTTCCACTGTGTCTGGCAAGGAGAAACTGTGCCAGCACAGAAAACATCTCCCATCGTGTTCTAGAGGCTGCACGGAGGTCTGCCGAGTGTTTTGCAAGAAGAGAAAGAAAGTTGTCCAAAACAGCTTGCAATCGAATGTTCATGTGAATAGAAAAGGCAGGAGAGTGGTCAGGTACTGTTTTCTCTCACTTGGCAAGCTGCGCACACAATCGCAGTGTTGTACAGCTTGTTTCATCACCTTTGCGAACTTGCCGCTCTCTCCGGCTCACGGAGACGAAGAAGCTGCTTCTTCGCGCAGAGACGATTCTGCCGCTCACAGTGCTCTGCAGTGTGTGTCTTCTGCCGAAAGTGGCCCGGGAGCGGTGCTTAGCTCTGCAGAGCACCGTACCTTCGTCTTTAGCGTCTCTTCTCGTCTACATCTTAGCAAAAAGCTTTTCCACTCTGTCTGGCAAGGAGAAACTGTGCCAGCACAAAAATCATCTCCCATCGTGTTCTACAGGCTGCACGGAGGTCTGCCGAGTGTTTTGCAAGAAGAGAAAGAAAGTTGTCCAAAACAGCTTGCAATCGAATGTTCATGTGAATAGAAAAGGCAGGAGAGTTGTCAGGTACTGTTTTCTCTCAGTTGGTAAGCTGCGCACACAATCGCAGTGTTGTACAGCTTGTTTCATCACCTTTGCGAACTTGCCGCTCTCTCCGGCTCCCGGAGACGAAGAAGCTGCTTCTTCGCGCAAAGACGATTCTGCCGCTCACAGTGCTCTGCAGTGTGTGTCTTCTGCCGAAAGTGGCCCGGGAGCTGTGCTTAGCTCTGCCGAGCACCGTACCTTCGTCTTTAGCGTCTCTTCTCGTCTACATCTTAGCAAAAAGCTTTTCCACTCTGTCTGGCAAGGAGAAACTGTGCCAGCACAAGAATGCTCTCCCATCGTGTTCTAGAGGCTGCACGGAAGTCTGCCGAGTGTTTTGCATGAAGAGAAAGAAAGTTGTCCAAAACAGCTTGCAATCGAATGTTCATGTGAATAGAAAAGGCAGGAGAGTGGTCAGGTACTGTTTTCTCTCAGTTGGCAAGCTGCGCACACAATCGCAGTGTTGTACAGCTTGTTTCATCACCTTTGCGAACTTGCCGCTCTCTCCGGCTCCCGGAGACGAAGAAGCTGCTTCTTCGCGCAAAGACGATTCTGCCGCTCACAGTGCTCTGCGGTGTGCGCCTTCTGCCGAAAGAGGCCCGGGAGCTGTGCTTAGCTCTGCAGAGCACCGTACCTTCGTCTTTAGCGTCTCTTCTCGTCTACATCTTAGCAAAAAGCTTTTCCACTCTGTCTGGCAAGGAGAAACTGTGCCAGCACAGAAAACATCTCCCATCGTGTTCTAGAGGCTGCACGGAGGTCTGCCGAGTGTTTTGCAAGAAGAGAAAGAAAGTTGTCCAAAACAGCTTGCAATCGAATGTTCATGTGAATAGAAAAGGCAGGAGAGTTGACAGGTACTGTTTTCTCTCAGTTGGCAAGCTGCGCACACAATCGCAGTGTTGTACAGCTTGTTTCATCACCTTTGCGAACTTGCCGCTCTCTCCGGCTCCCGGAGACGAAGAAGCTGCTTCTTCGCGCAAAGACGATTCTGCCGCTCACAGTGCTCTGCAGTGTGTGTCTTCTGCCGAAAGTGGCCCGGGAGCGGTTCTTAGCTCTGCCGAGCACCGTACCTTCGTCTTTAGCGTCTCTTCTCGTCTACATCTTAGCAAAAAGCTTTTCCACTCTGTCTGGCAAGGAGAAACTGTGCCAGCACAGAAAACATCTCCCATCGTGTTCTAGAGGCTGCACGGAGGTCTGCCGAGTGTTTTGCAAGAAGAGAAAGAAAGTTGTCCAAAACAGCTTGCAATCGAATGTTCATGTGAATAGAAAAGGCAGGAGAGTGGTCAGGTACTGTTTTCTCTCACTTGGCAAGCTGCGCACACAATCGCAGTGTTGTACAGCTTGTTTCATCACCTTTGCGAACTTGCCGCTCTCTGCGGCTCCCGGAGACGAAGAAGCTGCTTCTTCGCGCAAAGACCATTCTGCCGCTCACAGTGCTCTGCGGTGTGTGTCTTCTGCCGAAAGTGGCACGGGAGCGGTTCTTAGCTCTGCAGAGCACCGTACCTTCGTCTTTAGCGTCTCTTCTCGTCTACATCTTAGCAAAAAGCTTTTCCACTCTGTCTGGCAAGGAGAAACTGTGCCTGCACAGAAAACATCTCCCATCGTGTTCTAGAGGCTGCACGGAGGTCTGCCGAGTGTTTTGCAAGAAGAGAAAGAAAGTTGTCCAAAACAGCTTGCAATCGAATGTTCATGTGAATAGAAAAGGCAGGAGAGTGGTCAGGTACTGTTTTCTCTCAGTTGGCAAGCTGCGCACACAATCGCAGTGTTGTACAGCTTGTTTCATCACCTTTGCGAACTTGCCGCTCTCTCCGGCTCCCGGAGACGAAGAAGCTGCTTCTTCGCGCAAAGACGATTCTGCCGCTCACAGTGCTCTGCAGTGTGTGTCTTCTGCCGAAAGTGGCCCGGGAGCGGTGCTTAGCTCTGCAGAGCACCGTACCTTCGTTTTTAGCGTCTCTTCTCGTCTACATCTTAGCAAAAAGCTTTTCCACTCTGTCTGGCAAGGAGAAACTGTGCCAGCACAAAAATCATCTCCCATCGTGTTCTAGAGGCTGCACGGAGGTCTGCCGAGTGTTTTGCAAGAAGAGAAAGAAAGTTGTCCAAAACAGCTTGCAATCGAATGTTCATGTGAATAGAAAAGGCAGGAGAGTGGTCAGGTACTGTTTTCTCTCACTTGGCAAGCTGCGCACACAATCGCAGTGTTGTACAGCTTGTTTCATCACCTTTGCGAACTTGCCGCTCTCTGCGGCTCCCGGAGACGAAGAAGCTGCTTCTTCGCGCAAAGACGATTCTGCCGCTCACAGTGCTCTGCGGTGTGCGCCTTCTGCCGAAAGACGCCCGGGAGCGGTGGTTAGCTCTGCAGAGCACTGTACCTTCGTCTTTAGCCTCTCTTCTCGTCTACATCTTAGCAAAAAGCTTTTCCACTGTGTCTGGCAAGGAGAAACTGTGCCAGCACAGAAAACATCTCCCATCGTGTTCTAGAGGCTGCACGGAGGTCTGCCGAGTGTTTTGCAAGAAGAGAAAGAAAGTTGTCCAAAACAGCTTGCAATCGAATGTTCATGTGAATAGAAAAGGCAGGAGAGTGGACAGGTACTGTTTTCTCTCAGTTGGCAAGCTGCGCACACAATCGCAGTGTTGTACAGCTTGTTTCATCACCTTGGCGAACTTGCCGCTCTCTCCGGCTCCCGGAGACGAAGAAGCTGCTTCTTCGCGCAAAGACGATTCTGCCGCTCACAGTGCTCTGCGGTGTGTGTCTTCTGCCGAAAGTGGCCCGGGAGCGGTTCTTAGCTCTGCCGAGCACCGTACCTTCGTCTTTAGCGTCTCTTCTCGTCTACATCTTAGCAAAAAGCTTTTCCACTCTGTCTGGCAAGGAGAAACTGTGCCAGCACAGAAAACATCTCCCATCGTGTTCTAGAGGCTGCACGGAGGTCTGCCGAGTGTTTTGCAAGAAGAGAAAGAAAGTTGTCCAAAACAGCTTGCAATCGAATGTTCATGTGAATAGAAAAGGCAGGAGAGTTGTCAGGTACTGTTTTCTCTCAGTTGGTAAGCTGCGCACACAATCGCAGTGTTGTACAGCTTGTTTCATCAACTTTGCGAACTTGCCGCTCTCTGCGGCTCCCGGAGACGAAGAAGCTGCTTCTTCGCGCAAAGACGATTCTGCCGCTCACAGTGCTCTGCGGTGTGTGTCTTCTGCCGAAAGTGGCCCGGGCGCGGTTCTCAGCTCTGCCGAGCACCGTACCTTCGTCTTTAGCGTCTCTTCTCGTCTACATCTAAGCAAAAAGCTTTTCCACTGTGTCTGGCAAGGAGAAACTGTGCCAGCACAGAAAACATCTCCCATCGTGTTCTAGAGGCTGCACGGAGGTCTGCCGAGTGTTTTGCAAGAAGAGAAAGAAAGTTGTCCAAAACAGCTTGCAATCGAATGTTCATGTGAATAGAAAAGGCAGGAGAGTGGTCAGGTACTGTTTTCTCTCACTTGGCAAGCTGCGCACACAATCGCAGTGTTGTACAGCTTGTTTCATCACCTTTGCGAACTTGCCGCTCTCTCCGGCTCCCGGAGACGAAGAAGCTGCTTCTTCGCGCAAAGACCATTCTGCCGCTCACAGTGCTCTGCAGTGTGTGTCTTCTGCCGAAAGTGGCCCGGGAGCCGTGCTTAGCTCTGCAGAGCACCGTACCTTCGTCTTTAGCGTCTCTTCTCGTCTACATCTTAGCAAAAAGCTTTTCCACTCTGTCTGGCAAGGAGAAACTGTGCCAGCACAGAAAACATCTCCCATCGTGTTCTAGAGGCTGCACGGAGGTCTGCCGAGTGTTTTGCAAGAAGAGAAAGAAAGTTGTCCAAAACAGCTTGCAATCGAATGTTCATGTGAATAGAAAAGGCAGGAGAGTGGTCAGGTACTGTTTTCTCTCAGTTGGCAAGCTGCGCACACAATCGCAGTGTTGTACAGCTTGTTTCATCACCTTTGCGAACTTGCCGCTCTCTGCGGCTCCCGGAGACGAAGAAGCTGCTTCTTCGCGCAAAGACCATTCTGCCGCTCACAGTGCTCTGCGGTGTGTGTCTTCTGCCGAAAGTGGCACGGGAGCGGTTCTTAGCTCTGCAGAGCACCGTACCTTCGTCTTTAGCGTCTCTTCTCGTCTACATCTTAGCAAAAAGCTTTTCCACTCTGTCTGGCAAGGAGAAACTGTGCCTGCACAGAAAACATCTCCCATCGTGTTCTAGAGGCTGCACGGAGGTCTGCCGAGTGTTTTGCAAGAAGAGAAAGAAAGTTGTCCAAAACAGCTTGCAATCGAATGTTCATGTGAATAGAAAAGGCAGGAGAGTGGTCAGGTACTGTTTTCTCTCAGTTGGCAAGCTGCGCACACAATCGCAGTGTTGTACAGCTTGTTTCATCACCTTTGCGAACTTGCCGCTCTCTCCGGCTCCCGGAGACGAAGTAGCTGCTTCTTCGCGCAAAGACGATTCTGCCGCTCACAGTGCTCTGCGGTGTGCGCCTTCTGCCGAAAGTGGCCCGGGAGCTGTGCTTAGCTCTGCAGAGCACCGTACCTTCGTCTTTAGCGTCTCTTCTCGTCTACATCTTAGCAAAAAGCTTTTCCACTCTGTCTGGCAAGGAGAAACTGTGCCAGCACAGAAAACATCTCCCATCGTGTTCTAGAGGCTGCACGGAGGTCTGCCGAGTGTTTTGCAAGAAGAGAAAGAAAGTTGTCCAAAACAGCTTGCAATCGAATGTTCATGTGAATAGAAAAGGCAGGAGAGTGGTCAGGTACTGTTTTCTCTCACTTGGCAAGCTGCGCACACAATCGCAGTGTTGTACAGCTTGTTTCATCACCTTTGCGAACTTGCCGCTCTCTCCGGCTCCCGGAGACGAAGAAGCTGCTTCTTCGCGCAAAGACGATTCTGCCGCTCACAGTGCTCTGCAGTGTGTGTCTTCTGCCGAAAGTGGCCCGGGAGCGGTTCTTAGCTCTGCAGAGCACCGTACCTTCGTTTTTAGCGTCTCTTCTCGTCTACATCTTAGCAAAAAGCTTTTCCACTCTGTCTGGCAAGGAGAAACTGTGCCAGCACAGAAAACATCTCCCATCGTGTTCTAGAGGCTGCACGGAGGTCTGCCGAGTGTTTTGCAAGAAGAGAAAGAAAGTTGTCCAAAACAGCTTGCAATCGAATGTTCATGTGAATAGAAAAGGCAGGAGAGTGGTCAGGTACTGTTTTCTCTCACTTGGCAAGCTGCGCACACAATCGCAGTGTTGTACAGCTTGTTTCATCACCTTTGCGAACTTGCCGCTCTCTGCGGCTCCCGGAGACGAAGAAGCTGCTTCTTCGCGCAGAGACGATTCTGCCGCTCACAGTGCTCTGCAGTGTGTGTCTTCTGCCGAAAGTGGCCCGGGAGCGGTTCTTAGCTCTGCAGAGCACCGTACCTTCGTCTTTAGCGTCTCTTCTCGTCTACATCTTAGCAAAAAGCTTTTCCACTGTGTCTGGCAAGGAGAAACTGTGCCTGCACAGAAAACATCTCCCATCGTGTTCTAGAGGCTGCACGGAGGTCTGCCGAGTGTTTTGCAAGAAGAGAAAGAAAGTTGTCCAAAACAGCTTGCAATCGAATGTTCATGTGAATAGAAAAGGCAGTAGAGTGGTCAGGTACTGTTTTCTCTCACTTGGCAAGCTGCGCACACAATCGCAGTGTTGTACAGCTTGTTTCATCACCTTTGCGAACTTGCCGCTCTCTCCGGCTCCCGGAGACGAAGAAGCTGCTTCTTCGCGCAAAGACGATTCTGCCGCTCACAGTGCTCTGCGGTGTGCGCCTTCTGCCGAAAGAGGCCGGGGAGCTGTGCGTAGCTCTGCAGAGCACCGTACCTTCGTCTTTAGCGTCTCTTCTCGTCTACATCTCAGCAAAAAGCTTTTCCACTCTGTCTGGCAAGGAGAAACTGTGCCAGCACAGAAAACATCTCCCATCGTGTTCTAGAGGCTGCACGGAGGTCTGCCGAGTGTTTTGCAAGAAGAGAAAGAAAGTTGTCCAAAACAGCTTGCAATCGAATGTTCATGTGAATAGAAAAGCAGGAGAGTTGTCAGGTACTGTTTTCTCTCAGTTGGTAAGCTGCGCACACAATCGCAGTGTTGTACAGCTTGTTTCATCACCTTTGCGAACTTGCCGCTCTCTCCGGCTCCCGGAGACGAAGAAGCTGCTTCTTCGCGCAAAGACGATTCTGCCGCTCACAGTGCTCTGCGGTGTGTGTCTTCTGCCGAAAGTGGCCCGGGAGCGGTTCTTAGCTCTGCCGAGGACCGTACCTTCGTCTTTAGCGTCTCTTCTCGTCTACATCTTAGCAAAAAGCTTTTCCACTGTGTCTGGCAAGGAGAAACTGTGCCAGCACAGAAAACATCTCCCATCGTGTTCTAGAGGCTGCACGGAGGTCTGCCGAGTGTTTTGCAAGAAGAGAAAGAAAGTTGTCCAAAACAGCTTGCAATCGAATGTTCATGTGACTAGAAAAGGCCGGAGAGTGGACAGGTACTGTTTTCTCTCAGTTGGCAAGCTGCGCACACAATCGCAGTGTTGTATAGCTTGTTTCATCACCTTTGCGAACTTGCCGCTCTCTCCGGCTCCCGGAGACGAAGAAGCTGCTTCTTCGCGCAAAGACCATTCTGCCGCTCACAGTGCACTGCGGTGTGTGTCTTCTGCCGAAAGTGGCCCGGGAGCGGTTCTTAGCTCTGCAGAGCACCGTACCTTCGTCTTTAGCGTCTCTTCTCGTCTACATCTTAGCAAAAAGCTTTTCCACTCTGTCTGGCAAGGAGAAACTGTGCCTGCACAGAAAACATCTCCCATCGTGTTCTAGAGGCTGCACGGAGGTCTGCCGAGTGTTTTGCAAGAAGAGAAAGAAAGTTGTCCAAAACAGCTTGCAATCGAATGTTCATGTGAATAGAAAAGGCAGGAGAGTGGTCAGGTACTGTTTTCTCTCACTTGGCAAGCTGCGCACACAATCGCAGTGTTGTACAGCTTGTTTCATCACCTTTGCGAAGCTGCCGCTCTCTCCGGCTCCCGGAGACGAAGTAGCTGCTTCTTCGCGCAAAGACGATTCTGCCGCTCACAGAGCTCTGCGGTGTGCGCCTTCTGCCGAAAGTGGCCCGGGAGCTGTGCTTAGCTCTGCAGAGCACCGTACCTTCGTCTTTAGCGTCTCTTCTCGTCTACATCTTAGCAAAAAGCTTTTCCACTCTGTCTGGCAAGGAGAAACTGTGCCAGCACAGAAAACATCTCCCATCGTGTTCTAGAGGCTGCACGGAGGTCTGCCGAGTGTTTTGCAAGAAGAGAAAGAAAGTTGTCCAAAACAGCTTGCAATCGAATGTTCATGTGAATAGAAAAGGCAGGAGAGTGGTCAGGTACTGTTTTCTCTCACTTGGCAAGCTGCGCACACAATCGCAGTGTTGTACAGCTTGTTTCATCACCTTTGCGAACTTGCCGCTCTCTCCGGCTCCCGGAGACGAAGAAGCTGCTTCTTCGCGCAAAGACGATTCTGCCGCTCACAGTGCTCTGCAGTGTGTGTCTTCTGCCGAAAGTGGCCCGGGAGCGGTTCTTAGCTCTGCAGAGCACCGTACCTTCGTCTTTAGCGTCTCTTCTCGTCTACATCTTAGCAAAAAGCTTTTCCACTGTGTCTGGCAAGGAGAAACTGTGCCAGCACAAAAATCATCTCCCATCGTGTTCTAGAGGCTGCACGGAGGTCTGCCGAGTGTTTTGCAAGAAGAGAAAGAAAGTTGTCCAAAACAGCTTGCAATCGAATGTTCATGTGAATAGAAAAGGCAGGAGAGTGGTCAGGTACTGTTTTCTCTCACTTGGCAAGCTGCGCACACAATCGCAGTGTTGTACAGCTTGTTTCATCACCTTTGCGAACTTGCCGCTCTCTGCGGCTCCCGGAGACGAAGAAGCTGCTTCTTCGCGCAAAGACGATTCTGCCGCTCACAGTGCTCTGCGGTGTGTGTCTTCTGCCGAAAGTGGCCCGGGAGCGGTTCTTAGCTCTGCAGAGCACCGTACCTTCGTCTTTAGCGTCTCTTCTCGTCTACATCTTAGCAAAAAGCTTTTCCACTCTGTCTGGCAAGGAGAAACTGTGCCAGCACAGAAAACATCTCCCATCGTGTTCTAGAGGCTGCACGGAGGTCTGCCGAGTGTTTTGCAAGAAGAGAAAGAAAGTTGTCCAAAACAGCTTGCAATCGAATGTTCATGTGAATAGAAAAGGCAGGAGAGTGGTCAGGTACTGTTTTCTCTCACTTGGCAAGCTGCGCACACAATCGCAGTGTTGTACAGCTTGTTTCATCACCTTTGCGAACTTGCCGCTCTCTGCGGCTCCCGGAGACGAAGAAGCTGCTTCTTCGCGCAGAGACGATTCTGCCGCTCACAGTGCTCTGCAGTGTGTGTCTTCTGCCGAAAGTGGCCCGGGAGCGGTGCTTAGCTCTGCAGAGCACCGTACCTTCGTCTTTAGCGTCTCTTCTCGTCTACATCTTAGCAAAAAGCTTTTCCACTCTGTCTGGCAAGGAGAAACTGTGCCAGCACAAAAATCATCTCCCATCGTGTTCTAGAGGCTGCACGGAGGTCTGCCGAGTGTTTTGCAAGAAGAGAAAGAAAGTTGTCCAAAACAGCTTGCAATCGAATGTTCATGTGAATAGAAAAGGCAGGAGAGTGGTCAGGTACTGTTTTCTCTCAGTTGGCAAGCTGCGCACACAATCGCAGTGTTGTACAGCTTGTTTCATCACCTTTGCGAACTTGCCGCTCTCTCCGGCTCCCGGAGACGAAGAAGCTGCTTCTTCGCGCAAAGACGATTCTGCCGCTCACAGTGCTCTGCGGTGTGCGCCTTCTGCCGAAAGAGGCCTGGGAGCTGTGCTTTGCTCTGCAGAGTACCGTACCTTCGTCTTTAGCCTCTCTTCTCGTCTACATCTTAGCAAAAAGCTTTTCCACTGTGTCTGGCAAGGAGAAACTGTGCCAGCACAGAAAACATCTCCCATCGTGTTCTAGAGGCTGCACGGAGGTCTGCCGAGTGTTTTGCAAGAAGAGAAAGAAAGTTGTCCAAAACAGCTTGCAATCGAATGTTCATGTGAATAGAAAAGGCAGGAGAGTGGACAGGTACTGTTTTCTCTCAGTTGGCAAGCTGCGCACACAATCGCAGTGTTGTACAGCTTGTTTCATCACCTTGGCGAACTTGCCGCTCTCTCCGGCTCCCGGAGACGAAGAAGCTGCTTCTTCGCGCAAAGACGATTCTGCCGCTCACAGTGCTCTGCGGTGTGTGTCTTCTGCCGAAAGTGGCCCGGGAGCGGTTCTTAGCTCTGCCGAGCACCGTACCTTCGTCTTTAGCCTCTCTTCTCGTCTACATCTTAGCAAAAAGCTTTTCCACTCTGTCTGGCAAGGAGAAACTGTGCCAGCACAGAAAACATCTCCCATCGTGTTCTAGAGGCTGCACGGAGGTCTGCCGAGTGTTTTGCAAGAAGAGAAAGAAAGTTGTCCAAAACAGCTTGCAATCGAATGTTCATGTGAATAGAAAAGGCAGGAGAGTTGTCAGGTACTGTTTTCTCTCAGTTGGTAAGCTGCGCACACAATCGCAGTGTTGTACAGCTTGTTTCATCAACTTTGCGAACTTGCCGCTCTCTGCGGCTCCCGGAGACGAAGAAGCTGCTTCTTCGCGCAAAGACGATTCTGCCGCTCACAGTGCTCTGCGGTGTGTGTCTTCTGCCGAAAGTGGCCCGGGCGCGGTTCTCAGCTCTGCCGAGCACCGTACCTTCGTCTTTAGCGTCTCTTCTCGTCTACATCTTAGCAAAAAGCTTTTCCACTGTGTCTGGCAAGGAGAAACTGTGCCAGCACAGAAAACATCTCCCATCGTGTTCTAGAGGCTGCACGGAGGTCTGCCGAGTGTTTTGCAAGAAGAGAAAGAAAGTTGTCCAAAACAGCTTGCAATCGAATGTTCATGTGAATAGAAAAGGCAGGAGAGTGGTCAGGTACTGTTTTCTCTCACTTGGCAAGCTGCGCACACAATCGCAGTGTTGTACAGCTTGTTTCATCACCTTTGCGAACTTGCCGCTCTCTCCGGCTCCCGGAGACGAAGAAGCTGCTTCTTCGCGCAAAGACCATTCTGCCGCTCACAGTGCTCTGCAGTGTGTGTCTTCTGCCGAAAGTGGCCCGGGAGCCGTGCTTAGCTCTGCAGAGCACCGTACCTTCGTCTTTAGCGTCTCTTCTCGTCTACATCTTAGCAAAAAGCTTTTCCACTCTGTCTGGCAAGGAGAAACTGTGCCAGCACAAAAATCATCTCCCATCGTGTTCTAGAGGCTGCACGGAGGTCTGCCGAGTGTTTTGCAAGAAGAGAAAGAAAGTTGTCCAAAACAGCTTGCAATCGAATGTTCATGTGAATAGAAAAGGCAGGAGAGTGGTCAGGTACTGTTTTCTCTCAGTTGGCAAGCTGCGCACACAATCGCAGTGTTGTACAGCTTGTTTCATCACCTTTGCGAACTTGCCGCTCTCTGCGGCTCCCGGAGACGAAGAAGCTGCTTCTTCGCGCAAAGACGATTCTGCCGCTCACAGTGCTCTGCAGTGTGTGTCTTCTGCCGAAAGTGGCCCGGGAGCGGTTCTTAGCTCTGCAGAGCACCGTACCTTCGTTTTTAGCGTCTCTTCTCGTCTACATCTTAGCAAAAAGCTTTTCCACTGTGTGAGGCAAGGAGAAACTGTGCCAGCACAGAAATCATCTCCCATCGTGTTCTAGAGGCTGCACGGAGGTCTGCCGAGTGTTTTGCAAGAAGAGAAAGAAAGTTGTCCAAAACAGCTTGCAATCGAATGTTCATGTGAATAGAAAAGGCAGGAGAGTGGTCAGGTACTGTTTTCTCTCAGTTGGCAAGCTGCGCACACAATCGCAGTGTTGTACAGCTTGTTTCATCACCTTTGCGAACTTGCCGCTCTCTCCGGCTCCCGGAGACGAAGAAGCTGCTTCTTCGCGCAAAGACCATTCTGCCGCTCACAGTGCTCTGCGGTGTGTGTCTTCTGCCGAAAGTGGCCCGGGAACGGTGCTTAGCTCTGCAGAGCACCGTACCTTCGTCTTTAGCCTCTCTTCTCGTCTACATCTTAGCAAAAAGCTTTTCCACTGTGTCTGGCAAGGAGAAACTGTGCCAGCACAAAAATCATCTCCCATCGTGTTCTAGAGGCTGCACGGAGGTCTGCCGAGTGTTTTGCAAGAAGAGAAAGAAAGTTGTCCAAAACAGCTTGCAATCGAATGTTCATGTGAATAGAAAAGGCAGGAGAGTGGTCAGGTACTGTTTTCTCTCAGTTGGCAAGCTGCGCACACAATCGCAGTGTTGTACAGCTTGTTTCATCACCTTTGCGAACTTGCCGCTCTCTGCGGCTCCCGGAGACGAAGAAGCTGCTTCTTCGCGCAAAGACGATTCTGCCGCTCACAGTGCTCTGCAGTGTGTGTCTTCTGCCGAAAGTGGCCCGGGAGCGGTTCTTAGCTCTGCAGAGCACCGTACCTTCGTCTTTAGCGTCTCTTCTCGTCTACATCTTAGCAAAAAGCTTTTCCACTGTGTCTGGCAAGGAGAAACTGTGCCTGCACAGAAAACATCTCCCATCGTGTTCTAGAGGCTGCACGGAGGTCTGCCGAGTGTTTTGCAAGAAGAGAAAGAAAGTTGTCCAAAACAGCTTGCAATCGAATGTTCATGTGAATAGAAAAGGCAGTAGAGTGGTCAGGTACTGTTTTCTCTCACTTGGCAAGCTGCGCACACAATCGCAGTGTTGTACAGCTTGTTTCATCACCTTTGCGAACTTGCCGCTCTCTCCGGCTCCCGGAGACGAAGAAGCTGCTTCTTCGCGCAAAGACGATTCTGCCGCTCACAGTGCTCTGCGGTGTGCGCCTTCTGCCGAAAGAGGCCGGGGAGCTGTGCGTAGCTCTGCAGAGCACCGTACCTTCGTCTTTAGCGTCTCTTCTCGTCTACATCTCAGCAAAAAGCTTTTCCACTCTGTCTGGCAAGGAGAAACTGTGCCAGCACAGAAAACATCTCCCATCGTGTTCTAGAGGCTGCACGGAGGTCTGCCGAGTGTTTTGCAAGAAGAGAAAGAAAGTTGTCCAAAACAGCTTGCAATCGAATGTTCATGAGACTAGAAAAGGCCGGAGAGTGGACAGGTACTGTTTTCTCTCAGTTGGCAAGCTGCGCACACAATCGCAGTGTTGTATAGCTTGTTTCATCACCTTTGCGAACTTGCCGCTCTCTCCGGCTCCCGGAGACGAAGAAGCTGCTTCTTCGCGCAAAGACCATTCTGCCGCTCACAGTGCACTGCGGTGTGTGTCTTCTGCCGAAAGTGGCCCGGGAGCGGTTCTTAGCTCTGCAGAGCACCGTACCTTCGTCTTTAGCGTCTCTTCTCGTCTACATCTTAGCAAAAAGCTTTTCCACTCTGTCTGGCAAGGAGAAACTGTGCCTGCACAGAAAACATCTCCCATCGTGTTCTAGAGGCTGCACGGAGGTCTGCCGAGTGTTTTGCAAGAAGAGAAAGAAAGTTGTCCAAAACAGCTTGCAATCGAATGTTCATGTGAATAGAAAAGGCAGGAGAGTGGTCAGGTACTGTTTTCTCTCACTTGGCAAGCTGCGCACACAATCGCAGTGTTGTACAGCTTGTTTCATCACCTTTGCGAACTTGCCGCTCTCTCCGGCTCCCGGAGACGAAGAAGCTGCTTCTTCGCGCAAAGACGATTCTGCCGCTCACAGTGCTCTGCAGTGTGTGTCTTCTGCCGAAAGTGGCCCGGGAGCGGTTCTTAGCTCTGCAGAGCACCGTACCTTCGTCTTTAGCGTCTCTTCTCGTCTACATCTTAGCAAAAAGCTTTTCCACTCTGTCTGGCAAGGAGAAACTGTGCCAGCACAGAAAACATCTCCCATCGTGTTCTAGAGGCTGCACGGAGGTCTGCCGAGTGTTTTGCAAGAAGAGAAAGAAAGTTGTCCAAAACAGCTTGCAATCGAATGTTCATGTGAATAGAAAAGGCAGGAGAGTGGTCAGGTACTGTTTTCTCTCAGTTGGCAAGCTGCGCACACAATCGCAGTGTTGTACAGCTTGTTTCATCACCTTTGCGAACTTGCCGCTCTCTGCGGCTCCCGGAGACGAAGAAGCTGCTTCTTCGCGCAAAGACGATTCTGCCGCTCACAGTGCTCTGCGGTGTGTGTCTTCTGCCGAAAGTGGCCCGGGAGCGGTTCTTAGCTCTGCAGAGCACCGTACCTTCGTCTTTAGCGTCTCTTCTCGTCTACATCTTAGCAAAAAGCTTTTCCACTGTGTCTGGCAAGGAGAAACTGTGCCTGCACAGAAAACATCTCCCATCGTGTTCTAGAGGCTGCACGGAGGTCTGCCGAGTGTTTTGCAAGAAGAGAAAGAAAGTTGTCCAAAACAGCTTGCAATCGAATGTTCATGTGAATAGAAAAGGCAGTAGAGTGGTCAGGTACTGTTTTCTCTCACTTGGCAAGCTGCGCACACAATCGCAGTGTTGTACAGCTTGTTTCATCACCTTTGCGAACTTGCCGCTCTCTCCGGCTCCCGGAGACGAAGAAGCTGCTTCTTCGCGCAAAGACGATTCTGCCGCTCACAGTGCTCTGCGGTGTGCGCCTTCTGCCGAAAGAGGCCGGGGAGCTGTGCGTAGCTCTGCAGAGCACCGTACCTTCGTCTTTAGCGTCTCTTCTCGTCTACATCTTTGCAAAAAGCTTTTCCACTCTGTCTGGCAAGGAGAAACTGTGCCAGCATAAAAATCATCTCCCATCGTGTTCTAGAGGCTGCACGGAGGTTTGCCGAGTGTTTTGCAAGAAGAGAAAGAAAGTTGTCCAAAACAGCTTGCAATCGAATGTTCATGTGAATAGAAAAGGCAGGAGAGTGGTCAGGTACTGTTTTCTCTCAGTTGGCAAGCTGCGCACACAATCGCAGTGTTGTACAGCTTGTTTCATCACCTTTGCGAACTTGCCGCTCTCTCCGGCTCCCGGAGACGAAGAAGCTGCTTCTTCGCGCAAAGACGATTCTGCCGCTCACAGTGCTCTGCAGTGTGTGTCTTCTGCCGAAAGTGGCCCGGGAGCGGTTCTTAGCTCTGCAGAGCACCGTACCTTCGTTTTTAGCGTCTCTTCTCGTCTACATCTTAGCAAAAAGCTTTTCCACTGTGTGTGGCAAGGAGAAACTGTGCCAGCACAAAAATCATCTCCCATCGTGTTCTAGAGGCTGCACGGAGGTCTGCCGAGTGTTTTGCAAGAAGAGAAAGAAAGTTGTCCAAAACAGCTTGCAATCGAATGTTCATGTGAATAGAAAAGGCAGGAGAGTGGTCAGGTACTGTTTTCTCTCACTTGGCAAGCTGCGCACACAATCGCAGTGTTGTACAGCTTGTTTCATCACCTTTGCGAACTTGCCGCTCTCTGCGGCTCCCGGAGACGAAGAAGCTGCTTCTTCGCGCAAAGACGATTCTGTCGCTCACAGTGCTCTGCGGTGTGTGTCTTCTGCCGAAAGTGGCCCGGGAGCGGTTCTTAGCTCTGCAGAGCACCGTACCTTCGTCTTTAGCGTCTCTTCTCGTCTACATCTTAGCAAAAAGCTTTTCCACTGTGTCTGGCAAGGAGAAACTGTGCCAGCACAGAAAACATCTCCCATCGTGTTCTAGAGGCTGCACGGAGGTCTGCCGAGTGTTTTGCAAGAAGAGAAAGAAAGTTGTCCAAAACAGCTTGCAATCGAATGTTCATGTGAATAGAAAAGGCAGGAGAGTGGTCAGGTACTGTTTTCTCTCACTTGGCAAGCTGCGCACACAATCGCAGTGTTGTACAGCTTGTTTCATCACCTTTGCGAACTTGCCGCTCTCTGCGGCTCCCGGAGACGAAGAAGCTGCTTCTTCGCGCAGAGACGATTCTGCCGCTCACAGTGCTCTGCGGTGTGTGTCTTCTGCCGAAAGTGGCCCGGGAGCGGTGCTTAGCTCTGCAGAGCACCGTACCTTCGTCTTTAGCGTCTCTTCTCGTCTACATCTTAGCAAAAAGCTTTTCCACTCTGTCTGGCAAGGAGAAACTGTGCCAGCACAAAAATCATCTCCCATCGTGTTCTACAGGCTGCACGGAGGTCTGCCGAGTGTTTTGCAAGAAGAGAAAGAAAGTTGTCCAAAACAGCTTGCAATCGAATGTTCATGTGAATAGAAAAGGCAGGAGAGTTGTCAGGTACTGTTTTCTCTCAGTTGGTAAGCTGCGCACACAATCGCAGTGTTGTACAGCTTGTTTCATCACCTTTGCGAACTTGCCGCTCTCTCCGGCTCCCGGAGACGAAGAAGCTGCTTCTTCGCGCAAAGACGATTCTGCCGCTCACAGTGCTCTGCGGTGTGTGTCTTCTGCCGAAAGTGGCCCGGGAGCTGTGCTTAGCTCTGCCGAGCACCGTACCTTCGTCTTTAGCGTCTCTTCTCGTCTACATCTTAGCAAAAAGCTTTTCCACTCTGTCTGGCAAGGAGAAACTGTGCCAGCACAAGAATGCTCTCCCATCGTGTTCTAGAGGCTGCACGGAGGTCTGCCGAGTGTTTTGCATGAAGAGAAAGAAAGTTGTCCAAAACAGCTTGCAATCGAATGTTCATGTGAATAGAAAAGGCAGGAGAGTGGTCAGGTACTGTTTTCTCTCAGTTGGCAAGCTGCGCACACAATCGCAGTGTTGTACAGCTTGTTTCATCACCTTTGCGAACTTGCCGCTCTCTCCGGCTCCCGGAGACGAAGAAGCTGCTTCTTCGCGCAAAGACCATTCTGCCGCTCACAGTGCTCTGCGGTGTGCGCCTTCTGCCGAAAGAGGCCCGGGCGCTGTGCTTAGCTCTGCAGAGCACCGTACCTTCGTCTTTAGCGTCTCTTCTCGTCTACATCTTAGCAAAAAGCTTTTCCACTCTGTCTGGCAAGGAGAAACTGTGCCAGCACAGAAAACATCTCCCATCGTGTTCTAGAGGCTGCACGGAGGTCTGCCGAGTGTTTTGCAAGAAGAGAAAGAAAGTTGTCCAAAACAGCTTGCAATCGAATGTTCATGTGAATAGAAAAGGCAGGAGAGTTGACAGGTACTGTTTTCTCTCAGTTGGCAAGCTGCGCACACAATCGCAGTGTTGTACAGCTTGTTTCATCACCTTTGCGAACTTGCCGCTCTCTCCGGCTCCCGGAGACGAAGAAGCTGCTTCTTCGCGCAAAGACGATTCTGCCGCTCACAGTGCTCTGCAGTGTGTGTCTTCTGCCGAAAGTGGCCCGGGAGCGGTTCTTAGCTCTGCCGAGCACCGTACCTTCGTCTTTAGCGTCTCTTCTCGTCTACATCTTAGCAAAAAGCTTTTCCACTCTGTCTGGCAAGGAGAAACTGTGCCAGCACAGAAAACATCTCCCATCGTGTTCTAGAGGCTGCACGGAGGTCTGCCGAGTGTTTTGCAAGAAGAGAAAGAAAGTTGTCCAAAACAGCTTGCAATCGAATGTTCATGTGAATAGAAAAGGCAGGAGAGTGGTCAGGTACTGTTTTCTCTCACTTGGCAAGCTGCGCACACAATCGCAGTGTTGTACAGCTTGTTTCATCACCTTTGCGAACTTGCCGCTCTCTCCGGCTCCCGGAGACGAAGAAGCTGCTTCTTCGCGCAAAGACCATTCTGCCGCTCACAGTGCTCTGCGGTGTGTGTCTTCTGCCGAAAGTGGCCCGGGAGCGGTTCTTAGCTCTGCAGAGCACCGTACCTTCGTCTTTAGCGTCTCTTCTCGTCTACATCTTAGCAAAAAGCTTTTCCACTCTGTCTGGCAAGGAGAAACTGTGCCTGCACAGAAAACATCTCCCATCGTGTTCTAGAGGCTGCACGGAGGTCTGCCGAGTGTTTTGCAAGAAGAGAAAGAAAGTTGTCCAAAACAGCTTGCAATCGAATGTTCATGTGAATAGAAAAGGCAGGAGAGTGGTCAGGTACTGTTTTCTCTCAGTTGGCAAGCTGCGCACACAATCGCAGTGTTGTACAGCTTGTTTCATCACCTTTGCGAACTTGCCGCTCTCTCCGGCTCCCGGAGACGAAGAAGCTGCTTCTTCGCGCAAAGACGATTCTGCCGCTCACAGTGCTCTGCGGTGTGTGTCTTCTGCCGAAAGTGGCCCGGGAGCGGTGCTTAGCTCTGCAGAGCACCGTACCTTCGTTTTTAGCGTCTCTTCTCGTCTACATCTTAGCAAAAAGCTTTTCCACTCTGTCTGGCAAGGAGAAACTGTGCCAGCACAAAAATCATCTCCCATCGTGTTCTAGAGGCTGCACGGAGGTCTGCCGAGTGTTTTGCAAGAAGAGAAAGAAAGTTGTCCAAAACAGCTTGCAATCGAATGTTCATGTGAATAGAAAAGGCAGGAGAGTGGTCAGGTACTGTTTTCTCTCACTTGGCAAGCTGCGCACACAATCGCAGTGTTGTACAGCTTGTTTCATCACCTTTGCGAACTTGCCGCTCTCTGCGGCTCCCGGAGACGAAGAAGCTGCTTCTTCGCGCAAAGACGATTCTGCCGCTCACAGTGCTCTGCGGTGTGCGCCTTCTGCCGAAAGACGCCCGGGAGCGGTGGTTAGCTCTGCAGAGCACTGTACCTTCGTCTTTAGCCTCTCTTCTCGTCTACATCTTAGCAAAAAGCTTTTCCACTGTGTCTGGCAAGGAGAAACTGTGCCAGCACAGAAAACATCTCCCATCGTGTTCTAGAGGCTGCACGGAGGTCTGCCGAGTGTTTTGCAAGAAGAGAAAGAAAGTTGTCCAAAACAGCTTGCAATCGAATGTTCATGTGAATAGAAAAGGCAGGAGAGTGGACAGGTACTGTTTTCTCTCAGTTGGCAAGCTGCGCACACAATCGCAGTGTTGTACAGCTTGTTTCATCACCTTGGCGAACTTGCCGCTCTCTCCGGCTCCCGGAGACGAAGAAGCTGCTTCTTCGCGCAAAGACGATTCTGCCGCTCACAGTGCTCTGCGGTGTGTGTCTTCTGCCGAAAGTGGCCCGGGAGCGGTTCTTAGCTCTGCCGAGCACCGTACCTTCGTCTTTAGCGTCTCTTCTCGTCTACATCTTAGCAAAAAGCTTTTCCACTCTGTCTGGCAAGGAGAAACTGTGCCAGCACAGAAAACATCTCCCATCGTGTTCTAGAGGCTGCACGGAGGTCTGCCGAGTGTTTTGCAAGAAGAGAAAGAAAGTTGTCCAAAACAGCTTGCAATCGAATGTTCATGTGAATAGAAAAGGCAGGAGAGTTGTCAGGTACTGTTTTCTCTCAGTTGGTAAGCTGCGCACACAATCGCAGTGTTGTACAGCTTGTTTCATCACCTTTGCGAACTTGCCGCTCTCTGCGGCTCCCGGAGACGAAGAAGCTGCTTCTTCGCGCAAAGACGATTCTGCCGCTCACAGTGCTCTGCGGTGTGTGTCTTCTGCCGAAAGTGGCCCGGGCGCGGTTCTCAGCTCTGCCGAGCACCGTACCTTCGTCTTTAGCGTCTCTTCTCGTCTACATCTTAGCAAAAAGCTTTTCCACTGTGTCTGGCAAGGAGAAACTGTGCCAGCACAGAAAACATCTCCCATCGTGTTCTAGAGGCTGCACGGAGGTCTGCCGAGTGTTTTGCAAGAAGAGAAAGAAAGTTGTCCAAAACAGCTTGCAATCGAATGTTCATGTGAATAGAAAAGGCAGGAGAGTGGTCAGGTACTGTTTTCTCTCACTTGGCAAGCTGCGCACACAATCGCAGTGTTGTACAGCTTGTTTCATCACCTTTGCGAACTTGCCGCTCTCTCCGGCTCCCGGAGACGAAGAAGCTGCTTCTTCGCGCAAAGACCATTCTGCCGCTCACAGTGCTCTGCAGTGTGTGTCTTCTGCCGAAAGTGGCCCGGGAGCCGTGCTTAGCTCTGCAGAGCACCGTACCTTCGTCTTTAGCGTCTCTTCTCGTCTACATCTTAGCAAAAAGCTTTTCCACTCTGTCTGGCAAGGAGAAACTGTGCCAGCACAAAAATCATCTCCCATCGTGTTCTAGAGGCTGCACGGAGGTCTGCCGAGTGTTTTGCAAGAAGAGAAAGAAAGTTGTCCAAAACAGCTTGCAATCGAATGTTCATGTGAATAGAAAAGGCAGGAGAGTGGTCAGGTACTGTTTTCTCTCAGTTGGCAAGCTGCGCACACAATCGCAGTGTTGTACAGCTTGTTTCATCACCTTTGCGAACTTGCCGCTCTCTGCGGCTCCCGGAGACGAAGAAGCTGCTTCTTCGCGCAAAGACCATTCTGCCGCTCACAGTGCTCTGCGGTGTGTGTCTTCTGCCGAAAGTGGCACGGGAGCGGTTCTTAGCTCTGCAGAGCACCGTACCTTCGTCTTTAGCGTCTCTTCTCGTCTACATCTTAGCAAAAAGCTTTTCCACTCTGTCTGGCAAGGAGAAACTGTGCCTGCACAGAAAACATCTCCCATCGTGTTCTAGAGTCTGCACGGAGGTCTGCCGAGTGTTTTGCAAGAAGAGAAAGAAAGTTGTCCAAAACAGCTTGCAATCGAATGTTCATGTGAATAGAAAAGGCAGGAGAGTGGTCAGGTACTGTTTTCTCTCAGTTGGCAAGCTGCGCACACAATCGCAGTGTTGTACAGCTTGTTTCATCACCTTTGCGAACTTGCCGCTCTCTCCGGCTCCCGGAGACGAAGTAGCTGCTTCTTCGCGCAAAGACGATTCTGCCGCTCACAGTGCTCTGCGGTGTGCGCCTTCTGCCGAAAGTGGCCCGGGAGCTGTGCTTAGCTCTGCAGAGCACCGTACCTTCGTCTTTAGCGTCTCTTCTCGTCTACATCTTAGCAAAAAGCTTTTCCACTCTGTCTGGCAAGGAGAAACTGTGCCAGCACAGAAAACATCTCCCATCGTGTTCTAGAGGCTGCACGGAGGTCTGCCGAGTGTTTTGCAAGAAGAGAAAGAAAGTTGTCCAAAACAGCTTGCAATCGAATGTTCATGTGAATAGAAAAGGCAGGAGAGTGGTCAGGTACTGTTTTCTCTCACTTGGCAAGCTGCGCACACAATCGCAGTGTTGTACAGCTTGTTTCATCACCTTTGCGAACTTGCCGCTCTCTCCGGCTCCCGGAGACGAAGAAGCTGCTTCTTCGCGCAAAGACGATTCTGCCGCTCACAGTGCTCTGCAGTGTGTGTCTTCTGCCGAAAGTGGCCCGGGAGCGGTTCTTAGCTCTGCAGAGCACCGTACCTTCGTTTTTAGCGTCTCTTCTCGTCTACATCTTAGCAAAAAGCTTTTCCACTCTGTCTGGCAAGGAGAAACTGTGCCAGCACAGAAAACATCTCCCATCGTGTTCTAGAGGCTGCACGGAGGTCTGCCGAGTGTTTTGCAAGAAGAGAAAGAAAGTTGTCCAAAACAGCTTGCAATCGAATGTTCATGTGAATAGAAAAGGCAGGAGAGTGGTCAGGTACTGTTTTCTCTCAGTTGGCAAGCTGCGCACACAATCGCAGTGTTGTACAGCTTGTTTCATCACCTTTGCGAACTTGCCGCTCTCTGCGGCTCCCGGAGACGAAGAAGCTGCTTCTTCGCGCAAAGACGATTCTGCCGCTCACAGTGCTCTGCAGTGTGTGTCTTCTGCCGAAAGTGGCCCGGGAGCGGTTCTTAGCTCTGCAGAGCACCGTACCTTCGTCTTTAGCGTCTCTTCTCGTCTACATCTTAGCAAAAAGCTTTTCCACTGTGTCTGGCAAGGAGAAACTGTGCCTGCACAGAAAACATCTCCCATCGTGTTCTAGAGGCTGCACGGAGGTCTGCCGAGTGTTTTGCAAGAAGAGAAAGAAAGTTGTCCAAAACAGCTTGCAATCGAATGTTCATGTGAATAGAAAAGGCAGTAGAGTGGTCAGGTACTGTTTTCTCTCACTTGGCAAGCTGCGCACACAATCGCAGTGTTGTACAGCTTGTTTCATCACCTTTGCGAACTTGCCGCTCTCTCCGGCTCCCGGAGACGAAGAAGCTGCTTCTTCGCGCAAAGACGATTCTGCCGCTCACAGTGCTCTGCGGTGTGCGCCTTCTGCCGAAAGAGGCCGGGGAGCTGTGCGTAGCTCTGCAGAGCACCGTACCTTCGTCTTTAGCGTCTCTTCTCGTCTACATCTCAGCAAAAAGCTTTTCCACTCTGTCTGGCAAGGAGAAACTGTGCCAGCACAGAAAACATCTCCCATCGTGTTCTAGAGGCTGCACGGAGGTCTGCCGAGTGTTTTGCAAGAAGAGAAAGAAAGTTGTCCAAAACAGCTTGCAATCGAATGTTCATGTGAATAGAAAAGCAGGAGAGTTGTCAGGTACTGTTTTCTCTCAGTTGGTAAGCTGCGCACACAATCGCAGTGTTGTACAGCTTGTTTCATCACCTTTGCGAACTTGCCGCTCTCTCCGGCTCCCGGAGACGAAGAAGCTGCTTCTTCGCGCAAAGACGATTCTGCCGCTCACAGTGCTCTGCGGTGTGTGTCTTCTGCCGAAAGTGGCCCGGGAGCGGTTCTTAGCTCTGCCGAGGACCGTACCTTCGTCTTTAGCGTCTCTTCTCGTCTACATCTTAGCAAAAAGCTTTTCCACTGTGTCTGGCAAGGAGAAACTGTGCCAGCACAGAAAACATCTCCCATCGTGTTCTAGAGGCTGCACGGAGGTCTGCCGAGTGTTTTGCAAGAAGAGAAAGAAAGTTGTCCAAAACAGCTTGCAATCGAATGTTCATGTGACTAGAAAAGGCCGGAGAGTGGACAGGTACTGTTTTCTCTCAGTTGGCAAGCTGCGCACACAATCGCAGTGTTGTATAGCTTGTTTCATCACCTTTGCGAACTTGCCGCTCTCTCCGGCTCCCGGAGACGAAGAAGCTGCTTCTTCGCGCAAAGACCATTCTGCCGCTCACAGTGCACTGCGGTGTGTGTCTTCTGCCGAAAGTGGCCCGGGAGCGGTTCTTAGCTCTGCAGAGCACCGTACCTTCGTCTTTAGCGTCTCTTCTCGTCTACATCTTAGCAAAAAGCTTTTCCACTCTGTCTGGCAAGGAGAAACTGTGCCTGCACAGAAAACATCTCCCATCGTGTTCTAGAGGCTGCACGGAGGTCTGCCGAGTGTTTTGCAAGAAGAGAAAGAAAGTTGTCCAAAACAGCTTGCAATCGAATGTTCATGTGAATAGAAAAGGCAGGAGAGTGGTCAGGTACTGTTTTCTCTCACTTGGCAAGCTGCGCACACAATCGCAGTGTTGTACAGCTTGTTTCATCACCTTTGCGAACTTGCCGCTCTCTCCGGCTCCCGGAGACGAAGAAGCTGCTTCTTCGCGCAAAGACGATTCTGCCGCTCACAGTGCTCTGCAGTGTGTGTCTTCTGCCGAAAGTGGCCCGGGAGCGGTTCTTAGCTCTGCAGAGCACCGTACCTTCGTTTTTAGCGTCTCTTCTCGTCTACATCTTAGCAAAAAGCTTTTCCACTCTGTCTGGCAAGGAGAAACTGTGCCAGCACAGAAAACATCTCCCATCGTGTTCTAGAGGCTGCACGGAGGTCTGCCGAGTGTTTTGCAAGAAGAGAAAGAAAGTTGTCCAAAACAGCTTGCAATCGAATGTTCATGTGAATAGAAAAGGCAGGAGAGTGGTCAGGTACTGTTTTCTCTCAGTTGGCAAGCTGCGCACACAATCGCAGTGTTGTACAGCTTGTTTCATCACCTTTGCGAACTTGCCGCTCTCTCCGGCTCCCGGAGACGAAGAAGCTGCTTCTTCGCGCAAAGACGATTCTGCCGCTCACAGTGCTCTGCAGTGTGTGTCTTCTGCCGAAAGTGGCCCGGGAGCGGTTCTTAGCTCTGCAGAGCACCGTACCTTCGTCTTTAGCCTCTCTTCTCGTCTACATCTTAGCAAAAAGCTTTTCCACTGTGTCTGGCAAGGAGAAACTGTGCCTGCACAGAAAACATCTCCCATCGTGTTCTAGAGGCTGCACGGAGGTCTGCCGAGTGTTTTGCAAGAAGAGAAAGAAAGTTGTCCAAAACAGCTTGCAATCGAATGTTCATGTGAATAGAAAAGGCAGTAGAGTGGTCGGGTACTGTTTTCTCTCACTTGGCAAGCTGCACACACAATCGCAGTGTTGTACAGCTTGTTTCATCACCTTTGCGAACTTGCCGCTCTCTCCGGCTCCCGGAGACGAAGAAGCTGCTTCTTCGCGCAAAGACGATTCTGCCGCTCACAGTGCTCTGCGGTGTGCGCCTTCTGCCGAAAGAGGCCGGGGAGCTGTGCGTAGCACTGCAGAGCACCGTACCTTCGTCTTTAGCGTCTCTTCTCGTCTACATCTCAGCAAAAAGCTTTTCCACTCTGTCTGGCAAGGAGAAACTGTGCCAGCACAGAAAACATCTCCCATCGTGTTCTAGAGGCTGCACGGAGGTCTGCCGAGTGTTTTGCAAGAAGAGAAAGAAAGTTGTCCAAAACAGCTTGCAATCGAATGTTCATGTGAATAGAAAAGGCAGGAGAGTTGTCAGGTACTGTTTTCTCTCAGTTGGTAAGCTGCGCACACAATCGCAGTGTTGTACAGCTTGTTTCATCACCTTTGCGAACTTGCCGCTCTCTCCGGCTCCCGGAGACGAAGAAGCTGCTTCTTCGCGCAAAGACGATTCTGCCGCTCACAGTGCTCTGCGGTGTGTGTCTTCTGCCGAAAGTGGCCCGGGAGCGGTTCTTAGCTCTGCCGAGCACCGTACCTTCGTCTTTAGCGTCTCTTCTCGTCTACATCTTAGCAAAAAGCTTTTCCACTGTGTCTGGCAAGGAGAAACTGTGCCAGCACAGAAAACATCTCCCATCGTGTTCTAGAGGCTGCACGGAGGTCTGCCGAGTGTTTTGCAAGAAGAGAAAGAAAGTTGTCCAAAACAGCTTGCAATCGAATGTTCATGTGAATAGAAAAGGCAGGAGAGTGGTCAGCTACTGTTTTCTCTCAGTTGGCAAGCTGCGCACACAATCGCAGTGTTGTACAGCTTGTTTCATCACCTTTGCGAACTTGCCGCTCTCTCCGGCTCCCGGAGACGAAGAAGCTGCTTCTTCGCGCAAAGACCATTCTGCCGCTCACAGTGCTCTGCAGTGTGTGTCTTCTGCCGAAAGAGGCCCGGGAGCTGTGCTTAGCTCTGCAGAGCACCGTACCTTCGTCTTTAGCGTCTCTTCTCGTCTACATCTTAGCAAAAAGCTTTTCCACTCTGTCTGGCAAGGAGAAACTGTGCCAGCATAAAAATCATCTCCCATCGTGTTCTAGAGGCTGCACGGAGGTTTGCCGAGTGTTTTGCAAGAAGAGAAAGAAAGTTGTCCAAAACAGCTTGCAATCGAATGTTCATGTGAATAGAAAAGGCAGGAGAGTGGTCAGGTACTGTTTTCTCTCAGTTGGCAAGCTGCGCACACAATCGCAGTGTTCTACAGCTTGTTTCATCACCTTTGCGAACTTGCCGCTCTCTCCGGCTCCCGGAGACGAAGAAGCTGCTTCTTCGCGCAAAGACGATTCTGCCGCTCACAGTGCTCTGCGGTGTGCGCCTTCTGCCGAAAGAGGCCGGGGAGCTGTGCGTAGCTCTGCAGAGCACCGTACCTTCGTCTTTAGCGTCTCTTCTCGTCTACATCTCAGCAAAAAGCTTTTCCACTCTGTCTGGCAAGGAGAAACTGTGCCAGCACAGAAAACATCTCCCATCGTGTTCTAGAGGCTGCACGGAGGTCTGCCGAGTGTTTTGCAAGAAGAGAAAGAAAGTTGTCCAAAACAGCTTGCAATCGAATGTTCATGTGAATAGAAAAGCAGGAGAGTTGTCAGGTACTGTTTTCTCTCAGTTGGTAAGCTGCGCACACAATCGCAGTGTTGTACAGCTTGTTTCATCACCTTTGCGAACTTGCCGCTCTCTCCGGCTCCCGGAGACGAAGAAGCTGCTTCTTCGCGCAAAGACGATTCTGCCGCTCACAGTGCTCTGCGGTGTGTGTCTTCTGCCGAAAGTGGCCCGGGAGCGGTTCTTAGCTCTGCCGAGGACCGTACCTTCGTCTTTAGCGTCTCTTCTCGTCTACATCTTAGCAAAAAGCTTTTCCACTGTGTCTGGCAAGGAGAAACTGTGCCAGCACAGAAAACATCTCCCATCGTGTTCTAGAGGCTGCACGGAGGTCTGCCGAGTGTTTTGCAAGAAGAGAAAGAAAGTTGTCCAAAACAGCTTGCAATCGAATGTTCATGTGAATAGAAAAGGCAGGAGAGTTGTCAGGTACTGTTTTCTCTCAGTTGGTAAGCTGCGCACACAATCGCAGTGTTGTACAGCTTGTTTCATCACCTTTGCGAACTTGCCGCTCTCTCCGGCTCCCGGAGACGAAGAAGCTGCTTCTTCGCGCAAAGACGATTCTGCCGCTCACAGTGCTCTGCGGTGTGTGTCTTCTGCCGAAAGTGGCCCGGGAGCGGTTCTTAGCTCTGCCGAGGACCGTACCTTCGTCTTTAGCGTCTCTTCTCGTCTACATCTTAGCAAAAAGCTTTTCCACTGTGTCTGGCAAGGAGAAACTGTGCCAGCACAGAAAACATCTCCCATCGTGTTCTAGAGGCTGCACGGAGGTCTGCCGAGTGTTTTGCAAGAAGAGAAAGAAAGTTGTCCAAAACAGCTTGCAATCGAATGTTCATGTGACTAGAAAAGGCCGGAGAGTGGACAGGTACTGTTTTCTCTCAGTTGGCAAGCTGCGCACACAATCGCAGTGTTGTACAGCTTGTTTCATCACCTTTGCGAACTTGCCGCTCTCTCCGGCTCCCGGAGACGAAGAAGCTGCTTCTTCGCGCAAAGACCATTCTGCCGCTCACAGTGCTCTGCAGTGTGTGTCTTCTGCCGAAAGTGGCCCGGGAGCTGTGCTTAGCTCTGCAGAGCACCGTACCTTCGTCTTTAGCCTCTCTTCTCGTCTACATCTTAGCAAAAAGCTTTTCCACTCTGTCTGGCAAAGAGAAACTGTGCCAGCACAAAAATCATCTCCCATCGTGTTCTAGAGGCTGCACGGAGGTCTGCCGAGTGTTTTGCAAGAAGAGAAAGAAAGTTGTCCTAAACAGCTTGCAATCGAATGTTCATGTGATTAGAAAAGGCAGGAGAGTGGTCAGGTACTGTTTTCTCTCAGTTGGCAAGCTGCGCACACAATCGCAGTGTTGTACAGCTTGTTTCATCACCTTTGCGAACTTGCCGCTCTCTCCGGCTCCCGGAGACGAAGAAGCTGCTTCTTCGCGCAAAGACGATTCTGCCGCTCACAGTGCTCTGCGGTGTGTGTCTTCTGCCGAAAGAGGCCGGGGAGCTGTGCTTAGCTCTGCAGAGTACCGTACCTTCGTCTTTAGCGTCTCTTCTCGTCTACATCTTAGCAAAAAGCTTTTCCACTCTGTCTGGCAAGGAGAAACTGTGCCAGCACAGAAAACATCTCCCATCGTGTTCTAGAGGCTGCACGGAGGTCTGCCGAGTGTTTTGCAAGAAGAGAAAGAAAGTTGTCCAAAACAGCTTGCAATCGAATGTTCATGTGAATAGAAAAGGCAGGAGAGTGGACAGGTACTGTTTTCTCTCAGTTGGCAAGCTGCGCACACAATCGCAGTGTTGTACAGCTTGTTTCATCACCTTTGCGAACTTGCCGCTCTCTGCGGCTCCCGGAGACGAAGAAGCTGCTTCTTCGCGCAAAGACGATTCTGCCGCTCACAGTGCTCTGCAGTGTGTGTCTTCTGCCGAAAGAAGCCCATGAGCTGTGCTTAGCTCTGCAGAGCACCGTACCTTCGTCTTTAGCGTCTCTTCTCGTCTACATCTTAGCAAAAAGCTTTTCCACTCTGTCTGGCACGGAGAAACTGTGCCAGCACAAAAATCTTCTCCAATCGTGTTCTAGAGGCTGCACGGAGGTCTGCCGAGCGGTTTGCAAGAAGAGAAAGAAAGTTGTCCAAAACAACTTGCAATCGAATGTTCATGTGAATAGAAAAGGAAGGAGAGTGGTCAGGTACTGTTTTCTCTCAGTTGGCAAGCTGCGCACACAATCGCAGTGTTGTACAGCTTGTTTCATCACCTTTGCGAACTTGCCGCTCTCTCCGGCTCCCGGAGACGAAGAAGCTGCTTCTTCGCGCAAAGACGATTCTGCCGCTCACAGTGCTTTGCAGTGTGTGTCTTCTGCCGAAAGAGGCCGGGGAGCTGTGCTTAGCTCTGCAGAGTACCGTACCTTCGTCTTTAGCCTCTCTTCTCGTCTACATCTTAGCAAAAAGCTTTTCCACTCTGTCTGGCAAGGAGAAACTGTGCCAGCACAAAAAACATCTCCCATCGTGTTCTAGAGGCTGCACGGAGGTCTGCCGAGTGTTTTGCAAGAAGAGAAAGAAAGTTGTCCAAAACAGCTTGCAATCGAATGTTCATGTGAATAGAAAAGGCAGGAGAGTGGTCAGGTACTGTTTTCTCTCAGTTGGCAAGCTGCGCACACAATCGCAGTGTTGTACAGCTTGTTTCATCACCTTTGCGAACTTGCCGCTCTCTCCGGCTCCCGGAGACGAAGAAGCTGCTTCTTCGCGCAAAGACCATTCTGCCGCTCACAGTGCTCTGCAGTGTGTGTCTTCTGCCGAAAGAGGCCCGGGAGCTGTGCTTAGCTCTGCAGAGCACCGTACCTTCGTCTTTAGCGTCTCTTCTCGTCTACATCTTAGCAAAAAGCTTTTCCACTCTGTCTGGCAAGGAGAAACTGTGCCAGCATAAAAATCATCTCCCATCGTGTTCTAGAGGCTGCACGGAGGTTTGCCGAGTGTTTTGCAAGAAGAGAAAGAAAGTTGTCCAAAACAGCTTGCAATCGAATGTTCATGTGAATAGAAAAGGCAGGAGAGTGGTCAGGTACTGTTTTCTCTCAGTTGGCAAGCTGCGCACACAATCGCAGTGTTCTACAGCTTGTTTCATCACCTTTGCGAACTTGCCGCTCTCTCCGGCTCCCGGAGACGAAGAAGCTGCTTCTTCGCGCAAAGACCATTCTGCCGCTCACAGTGCTCTGCAGTGTGTGTCTTCTGCCGAAAGAGGCCCGGGAGCTGTGCTTAGCTCTGCAGAGCACCGTACCTTCGTCTTTAGCGTCTCTTCTCGTCTACATCTTAGCAAAAAGCTTTTCCACTCTGTCTGGCAAGGAGAAACTGTGCCAGCATAAAAATCATCTCCCATCGTGTTCTAGAGGCTGCACGGAGGTCTGCCGAGTGTTTTGCAAGAAGAGAAAGAAAGTTGTCCAAAACAGCTTGCAATCGAATGTTCATGTGAATAGAAAAGGCAGGAGAGTGGTCAGGTACTGTTTTCTCTCAGTTGGCAAGCTGCGCACACAATCGCAGTGTTGTACAGCTTGTTTCATCACCTTTGCGAACTTGCCGCTCTCTCCGGCTCCCGGAGACGAAGAAGCTGCTTCTTCGCGCAAAGACCATTCAGCCGCTCACAGTGCTCTGCGGTGTGTGTCTTCTGCCGAAAGTGGCCCGGGAGCGGTTCTTAGCTCTGCAGAGCACCGTACCTTCGTCTTTAGCGTCTCTTCTCGTCTACATCTTAGCAAAAAGCTTTTCCACTCTGTCTGGCAAGGAGAAACTGTGCCTGCACAGAAAACATCTCCCATCGTGTTCTAGAGGCTGCACGGAGGTCTGCCGAGTGTTTTGCAAGAAGAGAAAGAAAGTTGTCCAAAACAGCTTGCAATCGAATGTTCATGTGAATAGAAAAGGCAGGAGAGTGGTCAGGTACTGTTTTCTCTCAGTTGGCAAGCTGCGCACACAATCGCAGTGTTGTACAGCTTGTTTCATCACCTTTGCGAACTTGCCGCTCTCTGCGGCTCCCGGAGACGAAGAAGCTGCTTCTTCGCGCAAAGACGATTCTGCCGCTCACAGTGCTCTGCAGTGTGTGTCTTCTGCCGAAAGTGGCCCGGGAGCGCTTCTTAGCTCTGCAGAGCACCGTACCTTCGTTTTTAGCGTCTCTTCTCGTCTACATCTTAGCAAAAAGCTTTTCCACTCTGTCTGGCAAGGAGAAACTGTGCCAGCACAAAAATCATCTCCCATCGTGTTCTACAGGCTGCACGGAGGTCTGCCGAGTGTTTTGCAAGAAGAGAAAGAAAGTTGTCCAAAACAGCTTGCAATCGAATGTTCATGTGAATAGAAAAGGCAGGAGAGTGGTCAGGTACTGTTTTCTCTCAGTTGGCAAGCTGCGCACACAATCGCAGTGTTGTACAGCTTGTTTCATCACCTTTGCGAACTTGCCGCTCTCTCCGGCTCCCGGAGACGATGAAGCTGCTTCTTCGCGCAAAGACGATTCTGCCGCTCACAGTGCTCTGCGGTGTGCGCCTTCTGCCGAAAGAGGCCTGGGAGCTGTGCTTAGCTCTGCAGAGTACCGTACCTTCGTCTTTAGCCTCTCTTCTCGTCTACATCTTAGCAAAAAGCTTTTCCACTGTGTCTGGCAAGGAGAAACTGTGCCAGCACAGAAAACATCTCCCATCGTGTTCTAGAGGCTGCACGGAGGTCTGCCGAGTGTTTTGCAAGAAGAGAAAGAAAGTTGTCCAAAACAGCTTGCATTCGAATGTTCATGTGAATAGAAAAGGCAGGAGAGTGGTCAGGTACTGTTTTCTCTCACTTGGCAAGCTGCGCACACAATCGCAGTGTTGTACAGCTTGTTTCATCACCTTTGCGAACTTGCCGCTCTCTCCGGCTCCCGGAGACGAAGAAGCTGCTTCTTCGCGCAAAGACGATTCTGCCGCTCACAGTGCTCTGCAGTGTGTGTCTTCTGCCGAAAGTGGCCCGGGAGCTGTGCTTAGCTCTGCCGAGCACCGTACCTTCGTCTTTAGCGTCTCTTCTCGTCTACATCTTAGCAAAAAGCTTTTCCACTGTGTCTGGCAAGGAGAAACTGTGCCAGCACAGAAAACATCTCCCATCGTGTTCTAGAGGCTGCACGGAGGTCTGTCAAGTGTTTTGCAAGAAGAGAAAGAAAGTTGTCCAAAACAGCTTGCAATCGAATGTTCATGTGAATAGAAAAGGCAGGAGAGTGGTCAGGTACTGTTTTCTCTCAGTTGGCAAGCTGCGCACACAATCGCAGTGTTGTACAGCTTGTTTCATCACCTTTGCGAACTTGCCGCTCTCTCCGGCTCCCGGAGACGAAGAAGCTGCTTCTTCGCGCAAAGACCATTCTGCCGCTCACAGTGCTCTGCAGTGTGTGTCTTCTGCCGAAAGTGGCCCGGGAGCTGTGCTTAGCTCTGCAGAGTACCGTACCTTCGTCTTTAGCGTCTCTTCTCGTCTACATCTTAGCAAAAAGCTTTTCCACTCTGTCTGGCAAGGAGAAACTGTGCCAGCACAAAAATCATCTCCCATCGTGTTCTAGAGGCTGCACGGAGGTCTGCCGAGTGTTTTGCAAGAAGAGAAAGAAAGTTGTCCAAAACAGCTTGCAATCGAATGTTCATGTGATTAGAAAAGGCAGGAGAGTGGACAGGTACTGTTTTCTCTCAGTTGGCAAGCTGCGCACACAATCGCAGTGTTGTACAACTTGTTTCATCACCTTTGCGAACTTGCCGCTCTCTCCGGCTCCCGGAGACGAAGAAGCTGCTTCTTCGCGCAAAGACCATTCTGCCGCTCACAGTGCTCTGCAGTGTGTGTCTTCTGCCGAAAGTGGCCCGGGAGCGGTGCTTAGCTCTGCAGAGCACCGTACCTTCGTTTTTAGCGTCTCTTCTCGTCTACATCTTAGCAAAAAGCTTTTCCACTCTGTCTGGCAAGGAGAAACTGTGCCAGCACAAAAATCATCTCCCATCGTGTTCTAGAGGCTGCACGGAGGTCTGCCGAGTGTTTTGCAAGAAGAGAAAGAAAGTCGTCCAAAACAGCTTGCAATCGAATGTTCATGTGAATAGAAAAGGCAGGAGAGTGGTCAGGTACTGTTTTCTCTCAGTTGGCAAGCTGCGCACACAATCGCAGTGTTGTACAGCTTGTTTCATCACCTTTGCGAACTTGCCGCTCTCTCCGGCTCCCGGAGACGAAGAAGCTGCTTCTTCGCGCAAAGACGATTCTGCCGCTCACAGTGCTCTGCGGTGTGCGCCTTCTGCCGAAAGAGGCCTGGGAGCTGTGCTTAGCTCTGCAGAGTACCGTACCTTCGTCTTTAGCCTCTCTTCTCGTCTACATCTTAGCAAAAAGCTTTTCCACTGTGTCTGGCAAGGAGAAACTGTGCCAGCACAGAAAACATCTCCCATCGTGTTCTAGAGGCTGCACGGAGGTCTGCCGAGTGTTTTGCAAGAAGAGAAAGAAAGTTGTCCAAAACAGCTTGCAATCGAATGTTCATGTGAATAGAAAAGGCAGGAGAGTGGACAGGTACTGTTTTCTCTCACTTGGCAAGCTGCGCACACAATCGCAGTGTTGTACAGCTTGTTTCATCACCTTTGCGAACTTGCCGCTCTCTCCGGCTCCCGGAGACGAAGAAGCTGCTTCTTCGCGCAAAGACCATTCTGCCGCTCACAGTGCTCTGCGGTGTGCGCCTTCTGCCGAAAGAGGCCGGGGAGCTGTGCTTAGCTCTGCAGAGTACCGTACCTTCGTCTTTAGCGTCTCTTCTCGTCTACATCTTAGCAAAAAGCTTTTCCACTGTGTCTGGCAAGGAGAAACTGTGCCAGCACAGAAAACATCTTCCATCGTGTTCTAGAGGCTGCACGGAGGTCTGCCGAGTGTTTTGCAAGAAGAGAAAGAAAGTTGTCCAAAACAGCTTGCATTCGAATGTTCATGTGAATAGAAAAGGCAGGAGAGTGGTCAGGTACTGTTTTCTCTCACTTGGCAAGCTGCGCACACAATCGCAGTGTTGTACAGCTTGTTTCATCACCTTTGCGAACTTGCCGCTCTCTCCGGCTCCCGGAGACGAAGAAGCTGCTTCTTCGCGCAAAGACGATTCTGCCGCTCACAGTGCTCTGCAGTGTGTGTCTTCTGCCGAAAGTGGCCCGGGAGCTGTGCTTAGCTCTGCCGAGCACCGTACCTTCGTCTTTAGCGTCTCTTCTCGTCTACATCTTAGCAAAAAGCTTTTCCACTCTGTCTGGCAAGGAGAAACTGTGCCAGCACAGAAAACATCTCCCATCGTGTTCTAGAGGCTGCACGGAGGTCTGCCGAGTGTTTTGCAAGAAGAGAAAGAAAGTTGTCCAAAACAGCTTGCAATCGAATGTTCATGTGAATAGAAAAGGCAGGAGAGTTGTCAGGTACTGTTTTCTCTCAGTTGGTAAGCTGCGCACACAATCGCAGTGTTGTACAGCTTGTTTCATCAACTTTGCGAACTTGCCGCTCTCTCCGGCTCCCGGAGACGAAGAAGCTGCTTCTTCGCGCAAAGACGATTCTGCCGCTCACAGTGCTCTGCGGTGTGCGTCTTCTGCCGAAAGAGGCCGGGGAGCTGTGCTTAGCTATGCAGAGCACCGTACCTTCGTCTTTAGCGTCTCTTCTCGTCTACATCTTAGCAAAAAGCTTTTCCACTGTGTCTGGCAAGGAGAAACTGTGCCAGCACAAAAATCATCTCCCATCGTGTTCTAGAGGCTGCACGGAGGTCTGCCGAGTGTTTTGCAAGAAGAGAAAGAAAGTTGTCCAAAACAGCTTGCAATCGAATGTTCATGTGAATAGAAAAGGCAGGAGAGTGGTCAGGTACTGTTTTCTCTCACTTGGCAAGCTGCGCACACAATCGCAGTGTTGTACAGCTTGTTTCATCACCTTTGCGAACTTGCCGCTCTCTCCGGCTCCCGGAGACGAAGAAGCTGCTTCTTCGCGCAAAGACGATTCTGCCGCTCACAGTGCTCTGCAGTGTGTGTCTTCTGCCGAAAGTGGCCCGGGAGCGGTTCTTAGCTCTGCAGAGCACCGTACCTTCGTTTTTAGCGTCTCTTCTCGTTTACATCTTAGCAAAAAGCTTTTCCACTGTGTCTGGCAAGGAGAAACTGTGCCAGCACAGAAAACATCTCCCATCGTGTTCTAGAGGCTGCACGGAGGTCTGCCGAGTGTTTTGCAAGAAGAGAAAGAAAGTTGTCCAAAACAGCTTGCAATCGAATGTTCATGTGAATAGAAAAGGCAGGAGAGTGGTCAGGTACTGTTTTCTCTCAGTTGGCAAGCTGCGCACACAATCGCAGTGTTGTACAGCTTGTTTCATCACCTTTGCGAACTTGCCGCTCTCTGCGGCTCCCGGAGACGAAGAAGCTGCTTCTTCGCGCAAAGACCATTCTGCCGCTCACAGTGCTCTGCAGTGTGTGTCTTCTTCCGAAAGTGGCCCGGGAGCGGTGCTTAGCTCTGCAGAGCACCGTACCTTCGTCTTTAGCGTCTCTTCTCGTCTACATCTTAGCAAAAAGCTTTTCCACTGTGTCTGGCAAGGAGAAACTGTGCCAGCACAGAAAACATCTCCCATCGTGTTCTAGAGGCTGCACGGAGGTCTGCCGAGTGTTTTGCAAGAAGAGAAAGAAAGTTGTCCAAAACAGCTTGCAATCGAATGTTCATGTGAATAGAAAAGGCAGGAGAGTTGTCAGGTACTGTTTTCTCTCAGTTGGTAAGCTGCGCACACAATCGCAGTGTTGTACAGCTTGTTTCATCACCTTTGCGAACTTGCCGCTCTCTGCTGCTCCCGGAGACGAAGAAGCTGCTTCTTCGCGCAAAGACGATTCTGCCGCTCACAGTGCTCTGCGGTGTGTGTCTTCTGCCGAAAGTGGCCCGGGAGCGGTGCTTAGCTCTGCCGAGCACCGTACCTTCGTCTTTAGCGTCTCTTCTCGTCTACATCTTAGCAAAAAGCTTTTCCACTGTGTCTGGCAAGGAGAAACTGTGCCAGCACAGAAAACATCTCCCATCGTGTTCTAGAGGCTGCACGGAGGTCTGCCGAGTGTTTTGCAAGAAGAGAAAGAAAGTTGTCCAAAACAGCTTGCAATCGAATGTTCATGTGATTAGAAAAGGCAGGAGAGTGGTCAGGTACTGTTTTCTCTCAGTTGGCAAGCTGCGCACACAATCGCAGTGTTGTACAGCTTGTTTCATCACCTTTGCGAACTTGCCGCTCTCTCCGGCTCCCGGAGACGAAGAAGCTGCTTCTTCGCGCAAAGACGATTCTGCCGCTCACAGTGCTCTGCGGTGTGTGTCTTCTGCCGAAAGAGGCCGGGGAGCTGTGCTTAGCTCTGCAGAGCACCGTACCTTCGTCTTTAGCGTCTCTTCTCGTCTACATCTTAGCAAAAAGCTTTTCCACTCTGTCTGGCAAGGAGAAACTGTGCCAGCACAGAAAACATCTCCCATCGTGTTCTAGAGGCTGCACGGAGGTCTGCCGAGTGTTTTGCAAGAAGAGAAAGAAAGTTGTCCAAAACAGCTTGCAATCGAATGTTCATGTGAATAGAAAAGGCAGGAGAGTGGTCAGGTACTGTTTTCTCTCAGTTGGCAAGCTGCGCACACAATCGCAGTGTTGTACAGCTTGTTTCATCACCTTTGCGAACTTGCCGCTCTCTCCGGCTCCCGGAGACGAAGAAGCTGCTTCTTCGCGCAAAGACCATTATGCCGCTCACAGTGCTCTGCAGTGTGTGTCTTCTGCCGAAAGAGGCCCGGGAGCTGTGCTTAGCTCTGCAGAGCACCGTACCTTCGTCTTTAGCCTCTCTTCTCGTCTACATCTCAGCAAAAAGCTTTTCCACTCTGTCTGGCAAGGAGAAACTGTGCCAGCACAAAAATCATCTCCCATCGTGTTCTAGAGGCTGCACGGAGCTCTGCCGAGTGTTTTGCAAGAAGAGAAAGAAAGTTGTCCAAAACAGCTTGCAATCGAATGTTCATGTGAATAGAAAAGGCAGGAGAGTGGTCAGGTACTGTTTTCTCTCACTTGGCAAGCTGCGCACACAATCGCAGTGTTGTACAGCTTGTTTCATCACCTTTGCGAACTTGCCGCTCTCTGCGGCTCCCGGAGACGAAGAAGCTGCTTCTTCGCGCAAAGACGATTCTGCCGCTCACAGTGCTCTGCGGTGTGTGTCTTCTGCCGAAAGTGGCCCGGGAGCGGTTCTTAGCTCTGCAGAGCACCGTACCTTCGTCTTTAGCGTCTCTTCTCGTCTACATCTTAGCAAAAAGCTTTTCCACTGTGTCTGGCAAGGAGAAACTGTGCCTGCACAGAAAACATCTCCCATCGTGTTCTAGAGGCTGCACGGAGGTCTGCCGAGTGTTTTGCAAGAAGAGAAAGAAAGTTGTCCAAAACAGCTTGCAATCGAATGTTCATGTGAATAGAAAAGGCAGTAGAGTGGTCAGGTACTGTTTTCTCTCACTTGGCAAGCTGCGCACACAATCGCAGTGTTGTACAGCTTGTTTCATCACCTTTGCGAACTTGCCGCTCTCTCCGGCTCCCGGAGACGAAGAAGCTGCTTCTTCGCGCAAAGACGATTCTGCCGCTCACAGTGCTCTGCGGTGTGCGCCTTCTGCCGAAAGAGGCCGGGGAGCTGTGCGTAGCTCTGCAGAGCACCGTACCTTCGTCTTTAGCGTCCCTTCTCGTCTACATCTCAGCAAAAAGCTTTTCCACTCTGTCTGGCAAGGAGAAACTGTGCCAGCACAGAAAACATCTCCCATCGTGTTCTAGAGGCTGCACGGAGGTCTGCCGAGTGTTTTGCAAGAAGAGAAAGAAAGTTGTCCAAAACAGCTTGCAATCGAATGTTCATGTGAATAGAAAAGGCAGGAGAGTGGTCAGGTACTGTTTTCTCTCAGTTGGCAAGCTGCGCACACAATCGCAGTGTTGTACAGCTTGTTTCATCACCTTTGCGAACTTGCCGCTCTCTCCGGCTCCCGGAGACGAAGAAGCTGCTTCTTCGCGCAAAGACCATTCTGCCGCTCACAGTGCTCTGCGGTGTGTGTCTTCTGCCGAAAGTGGCCCGGGAGCGGTGCTTAGCTCTGCAGAGCACCGTACCTTCGTTTTTAGCGTCTCTTCTCGTCTACATCTTAGCAAAAAGCTTTTCCACTCTGTCTGGCAAGGAGAAACTGTGCCAGAACAAAAATCATCTCCCATCGTGTTCTAGAGGCTGCACGGAGGTCTGCCGAGTGTTTTGCAAGAAGAGAAAGAAAGTCGTCCAAAACAGCTTGCAATCGAATGTTCATGTGAATAGAAAAGGCAGGAGAGTGGTCAGGTACTGTTTTCTCTCAGTTGGCAAGCTGCGCACACAATCGCAGTGTTGTACAGCTTGTTTCATCACCTTTGCGAACTTGCCGCTCTCTCCGGCTCCCGGAGACGAAGAAGCTGCTTCTTCGCGCAAAGACGATTCTGCCGCTCACAGTGCTCTGCGGTGTGCGCCTTCTGCCGAAAGAGGCCTGGGAGCTGTGCTTAGCTCTGCAGAGTACCGTACCTTCGTCTTTAGCCTCTCTTCTCGTCTACATCTTAGCAAAAAGCTTTTCCACTGTGTCTGGCAAGGAGAAACTGTGCCAGCACAGAAAACATCTCCCATCGTGTTCTAGAGGCTGCACGGAGGTCTGCCGAGTGTTTTGCAAGAAGAGAAAGAAAGTTGTCCAAAACAGCTTGCAATCGAATGTTCATGTGAATAGAAAAGGCAGGAGAGTGGACAGGTACTGTTTTCTCTCACTTGGCAAGCTGCGCACACAATCGCAGTGTTGTACAGCTTGTTTCATCACCTTTGCGAACTTGCCGCTCTCTCCGGCTCCCGGAGACGAAGAAGCTGCTTCTTCGCGCAAAGACCATTCTGCCGCTCACAGTGCTCTGCGGTGTGCGCCTTCTGCCGAAAGAGGCCGGGGAGCTGTGCTTAGCTCTGCAGAGTACCGTACCTTCGTCTTTAGCGTCTCTTCTCGTCTACATCTTAGCAAAAAGCTTTTCCACTGTGTCTGGCAAGGAGAAACTGTGCCAGCACAGAAAACATCTTCCATCGTGTTCTAGAGGCTGCACGGAGGTCTGCCGAGTGTTTTGCAAGAAGAGAAAGAAAGTTGTCCAAAACAGCTTGCATTCGAATGTTCATGTGAATAGAAAAGGCAGGAGAGTGGTCAGGTACTGTTTTCTCTCACTTGGCAAGCTGCGCACACAATCGCAGTGTTGTACAGCTTGTTTCATCACCTTTGCGAACTTGCCGCTCTCTCCGGCTCCCGGAGACGAAGAAGCTGCTTCTTCGCGCAAAGACGATTCTGCCGCTCACAGTGCTCTGCAGTGTGTGTCTTCTGCCGAAAGTGGCCCGGGAGCTGTGCTTAGCTCTGCCGAGCACCGTACCTTCGTCTTTAGCGTCTCTTCTCGTCTACATCTTAGCAAAAAGCTTTTCCACTCTGTCTGGCAAGGAGAAACTGTGCCAGCACAGAAAACATCTCCCATCGTGTTCTAGAGGCTGCACGGAGGTCTGCCGAGTGTTTTGCAAGAAGAGAAAGAAAGTTGTCCAAAACAGCTTGCAATCGAATGTTCATGTGAATAGAAAAGGCAGGAGAGTTGTCAGGTACTGTTTTCTCTCAGTTGGTAAGCTGCGCACACAATCGCAGTGTTGTACAGCTTGTTTCATCAACTTTGCGAACTTGCCGCTCTCTCCGGCTCCCGGAGACGAAGAAGCTGCTTCTTCGCGCAAAGACGATTCTGCCGCTCACAGTGCTCTGCGGTGTGCGTCTTCTGCCGAAAGAGGCCGGGGAGCTGTGCTTAGCTATGCAGAGCACCGTACCTTCGTCTTTAGCGTCTCTTCTCGTCTACATCTTAGCAAAAAGCTTTTCCACTGTGTCTGGCAAGGAGAAACTGTGCCAGCACAAAAATCATCTCCCATCGTGTTCTAGAGGCTGCACGGAGGTCTGCCGAGTGTTTTGCAAGAAGAGAAAGAAAGTTGTCCAAAACAGCTTGCAATCGAATGTTCATGTGAATAGAAAAGGCAGGAGAGTGGTCAGGTCCTGTTTTCTCTCACTTGGCAAGCTGCGCACACAATCGCAGTGTTGTACAGCTTGTTTCATCACCTTTGCGAACTTGCCGCTCTCTGCGGCTCCCGGAGACGAAGAAGCTGCTTCTTCGCGCAAAGACGATTCTGCCGCTCACAGTGCTCTGCGGTGTGCGCCTTCTGCCGAAAGAGGCCGGGGAGCTGTGCGTAGCTCTGCAGAGCACCGTACCTTCGTCTTTAGCGTCTCTTCTCGTCTACATCTTAGCAAAAAGCTTTTCCACTCTGTCTGGCAAGGAGAAACTGTGCCAGCACAGAAAACATCTCCCATCGTGTTCTAGAGGCTGCACGGAGGTCTGCCGAGTGTTTTGCAAGAAGAGAAAGAAAGTTGTCCAAAACAGCTTGCAATCGAATGTTCATGTGAATAGAAAAGGCAGGAGAGTGGTCAGGTACTGTTTTCTCTCAGTTGGCAAGCTGCGCACACAATCGCAGTGTTGTACAGCTTGTTTCATCACCTTTGCGAACTTGCCGCTCTCTCCGGCTCCCGGAGACGAAGAAGCTGCTTCTTCGCGCAAAGACGATTCTGCCGCTCACAGTGCTCTGCGGTGTGTGTCTTCTGCCGAAAGTGGCCCGGGAGCGGTTCTTAGCTCTGCAGAGCACCGTACCTTCGTCTTTAGCGTCTCTTCTCGTCTACATCTTAGCAAAAAGCTTTTCCACTGTGTCTGGCAAGGAGAAACTGTGCCAGCACAGAAAACATCTCCCATCGTGTTCTAGAGGCTGCACGGAGGTCTGCCGAGTGTTTTGCAAGAAGAGAAAGAAAGTTGTCCAAAACAGCTTGCAATCGAATGTTCATGTGAATAGAAAAGGCAGGAGAGTGGTCAGGTACTGTTTTCTCTCAGTTGGCAAGCTGCGCACACAATCGCAGTGTTGTACAGCTTGTTTCATCACCTTTGCGAACTTGCCGCTCTCTCCGGCTCCCGGAGACGAAGAAGCTGCTTCTTCGCGCAAAGACCATTCTGCCGCTCACAGTGCTCTGCGGTGTGTGTCTTCTGCCGAAAGTGGCCCGGGAGCGGTTCTTAGCTCTGCAGAGCACCGTACCTTCGTCTTTAGCGTCTCTTCTCGTCTACATCTTAGCAAAAAGCTTTTCCACTCTGTCTGGCAAGGAGAAACTGTGCCAGCACAGAAAACATCTCCCATCGTGTTCTAGAGGCTGCACGGAGGTCTGCCGAGTGTTTTGCAAGAAGAGAAAGAAAGTTGTCCAAAACAGCTTGCAATCGAATGTTCATGTGAATAGAAAAGGCAGGAGAGTGGACAGGTACTGTTTTCTCTCAGTTGGCAAGCTGCGCACACAATCGCAGTGTTGTACAGCTTGTTTCATCACCTTTGCGAACTTGCCGCTCTCTCCGGCTCCCGGAGACGAAGAAGCTGCTTCTTCGCGCAAAGACGATTCTGCCGCTCACAGTGCTCTGCAGTGTGTGTCTTCTGCCGAAAGAAGCCCGGGAGCTGTGCTTAGCTCTGCAGAGCACCGTACCTTCGTCTTTAGCGTCTCTTCTCGTCTACATCTTTGCAAAAAGCTTTTCCACTCTGTCTGGCAAGGAGAAACTGTGCCAGCATAAAAATCATCTCCCATCGTGTTCTAGAGGCTGCACGGAGGTTTGCCGAGTGTTTTGCAAGAAGAGAAAGAAAGTTGTCCAAAACAGCTTGCAATCGAATGTTCATGTGAATAGAAAAGGCAGGAGAGTGGTCAGGTACTGTTTTCTCTCAGTTGGCAAGCTGCGCACACAATCGCAGTGTTGTACAGCTTGTTTCATCACCTTTGCGAACTTGCCGCTCTCTCCGGCTCCCGGAGACGAAGAAGCTGCTTCTTCGCGCAAAGACGATTCTGCCGCTCACAGTGCTCTGCAGTGTGTGTCTTCTGCCGAAAGTGGCCCGGGAGCGGTTCTTAGCTCTGCAGAGCACCGTACCTTCGTTTTTAGCGTCTCTTCTCGTCTACATCTTAGCAAAAAGCTTTTCCACTGTGTGTGGCAAGGAGAAACTGTGCCAGCACAAAAATAATCTCCCATCGTGTTCTAGAGGCTGCACGGAGGTCTGCCGAGTGTTTTGCAAGAAGAGAAAGAAAGTTGTCCAAAACAGCTTGCAATCGAATGTTCATGTGAATAGAAAAGGCAGGAGAGTGGTCAGGTACTGTTTTCTCTCACTTGGCAAGCTGCGCACACAATCGCAGTGTTGTACAGCTTGTTTCATCACCTTTGCGAACATGCCGCTCTCTCCGGCTCCCGGAGACGAAGAAGCTGCTTCTTCGCGCAGAGACGATTCTGCCGCTCACAGTGCTCTGCAGTGTGTGTCTTCTGCCGAAAGAGGCCCGGGAGCGGTGCTTAGCTCTGCAGAGCACCGTACCTTCGTCTTTAGCGTCTCTTCTCGTCTACATCTTAGCAAAAAGCTTTTCCACTCTGTCTGGCAAGGAGAAACTGTGCCAGCACAAAAATCATCTCCCATCGTGTTCTACAGGCTGCACGGAGGTCTGCCGAGTGTTTTGCAAGAAGAGAAAGAAAGTTGTCCAAAACAGATTGCAATCGAATGTTCATGTGAATAGAAAAGGCAGGAGAGTTGTCAGGTACTGTTTTCTCTCAGTTGGCAAGCTGCGCACACAATCGCAGTGTTGTACAGCTTGTTTCATCACCTTTGCGAACTTGCCGCTCTCTCCGGGTCCCGGAGACGAAGAAGCTGCTTCTTCGCGCAAAGACGATTCTGCCGCTCACAGTGCTCTGCAGTGTGTGTCTTCTGCCGAAAGAAGCCCGGGAGCTGTGCTTAGCTCTGCAGAGCACCGTACCTTCGTCTTTAGCGTCTCTTCTCGTCTACATCTTTGCAAAAAGCTTTTCCACTCTGTCTGGCAAGGAGAAACTGTGCCAGCATAAAAATCATCTCCCATCGTGTTCTAGAGGCTGCACGGAGGTTTGCCGAGTGTTTTGCAAGAAGAGAAAGAAAGTTGTCCAAAACAGCTTGCAATCGAATGTTCATGTGAATAGAAAAGGCAGGAGAGTGGTCAGGTACTGTTTTCTCTCAGTTGGCAAGCTGCGCACACAATCGCAGTGTTGTACAGCTTGTTTTATCACCTTTGCGAACTTGCCGCTCTCTCCGGCTCCCGGAGACGAAGAAGCTGCTTCTTCGCGCAAAGACGATTCTGCCGCTCACAGTGCTCTGCAGTGTGTGTCTTCTGCCGAAAGTGGCCCGGGAGCGGTTCTTAGCTCTGCAGAGCACCGTACCTTCGTTTTTAGCGTCTCTTCTCGTCTACATCTTAGCAAAAAGCTTTTCCACTGTGTGTGGCAAGGAGAAACTGTGCCAGCACAAAAATCATCTCCCATCGTGTTCTAGAGGCTGCACGGAGGTCTGCCGAGTGTTTTGCAAGAAGAGAAAGAAAGTTGTCCAAAACAGCTTGCAATCGAATGTTCATGTGAATAGAAAAGGCAGGAGAGTGGTCAGGTACTGTTTTCTCTCACTTGGCAAGCTGCGCACACAATCGCAGTGTTGTACAGCTTGTTTCATCACCTTTGCGAACTTGCCGCTCTCTGCGGCTCCCGGAGACGAAGAAGCTGCTTCTTCGCGCAGAGACGATTCTGCCGCTCACAGTGCTCTGCAGTGTGTGTCTTCTGCCGAAAGTGGCCCGGGAGCGGTTCTTAGCTCTGCAGAGCACCGTACCTTCGTCTTTAGCGTCTCTTCTCGTCTACATCTTAGCAAAAAGCTTTTCCACTCTGTCTGGCAAGGAGAAACTGTGCCTGCACAGAAAACATCTCCCATCGTGTTCTAGAGGCTGCACGGAGGTCTGCCGAGTGTTTTGCAAGAAGAGAAAGAAAGTTGTCCAAAACAGCTTGCAATCGAATGTTCATGTGAATAGAAAAGGCAGGAGAGTGGTCAGGTACTGTTTTCTCTCAGTTGGCAAGCTGCGCACACAATCGCAGTGTTGTACAGCTTGTTTCATCACCTTTGCGAACTTGCCGCTCTCTGCGGCTCCCGGAGACGAAGAAGCTGCTTCTTCGCGCAAAGACGATTCTGCCGCTCACAGTGCTCTGCGGTGTGTGTCTTCTGCCGAAAGTGGCCCGGGAGCGGTTCTTAGCTCTGCAGAGCACCGTACCTTCGTCTTTAGCCTCTCTTCTCGTCTACATCTTAGCAAAAAGCTTTTCCACTCTGTCTGGCAAGGAGAAACTGTGCCTGCACAGAAAACATCTCCCATCGTGTTCTAGAGGCTGCACGGAGGTCTGCCGAGTGTTTTGCAAGAAGAGAAAGAAAGTTGTCCAAAACAGCTTGCAATCGAATGTTCATGTGAATAGAAAAGGCAGGAGAGTGGTCAGGTACTGTTTTCTCTCAGTTGGCAAGCTGCGCACACAATCGCAGTGTTGTACAGCTTGTTTCATCACCTTTGCGAACTTGCCGCTCTCTCCGGCTCCCGGAGACGAAGAAGCTGCTTCTTCGCGCAGAGACGATTCTGCCGCTCACAGTGCTCTGCAGTGTGTGTCTTCTGCCGAAAGTGGCCCGGGAGCTGTGCTTAGCTCTGCAGAGCACCGTACCTTCGTCTTTAGCGTCTCTTCTCGTCTACATCTTAGCAAAAAGCTTTTCCACTCTGTCTGGCAAGGAGAAACTGTGCCAGCACAAAAATCATCTCCCATCGTGTTCTAGAGGCTGCACGGAGGTCTGCCGAGTGTTTTGCAAGAAGAGAAAGAAAGTTGTCCAAAACAGCTTGCAATCGAATGTTCATGTGAATAGAAAAGGCAGGAGAGTGGTCAGGTACTGTTTTCTCTCAGTTGGCAAGCTGCGCACACAATCGCAGTGTTGTACAGCTTGTTTCATCACCTTTGCGAACTTGCCGCTCTCTGCGGCTCCCGGAGACGAAGAAGCTGCTTCTTCGCGCAAAGACGATTCTGCCGCTCACAGTGCTCTGCGGTGTGCGCCTTCTGCCGAAAGAGGCCGGGGAGCTGTGCGTAGCTCTGCAGAGCACCGTACCTTCGTCTTTAGCGTCTCTTCTCGTCTACATCTTAGCAAAAAGCTTTTCCACTCTGTCTGGCAAGGAGAAACTGTGCCAGCACAGAAAACATCTCCCATCGTGTTCTAGAGGCTGCACGGAGGTCTGCCGAGTGTTTTGCAAGAAGAGAAAGAAAGTTGTCCAAAACAGCTTGCAATCGAATGTTCATGTGAATAGAAAAGGCAGGAGAGTGGTCAGGTACTGTTTTCTCTCAGTTGGCAAGCTGCGCACACAATCGCAGTGTTGTACAGCTTGTTTCATCACCTTTGCGAACTTGCCGCTCTCTCCGGCTCCCGGAGACGAAGAAGCTGCTTCTTCGCGCAAAGACGATTCTGCCGCTCACAGTGCTCTGCGGTGTGTGTCTTCTGCCGAAAGTGGCCCGGGAGCGGTTCTTAGCTCTGCAGAGCACCGTACCTTCGTCTTTAGCGTCTCTTCTCGTCTACATCTTAGCAAAAAGCTTTTCCACTGTGTCTGGCAAGGAGAAACTGTGCCAGCACAGAAAACATCTCCCATCGTGTTCTAGAGGCTGCACGGAGGTCTGCCGAGTGTTTTGCAAGAAGAGAAAGAAAGTTGTCCAAAACAGCTTGCAATCGAATGTTCATGTGAATAGAAAAGGCAGGAGAGTGGTCAGGTACTGTTTTCTCTCAGTTGGCAAGCTGCGCACACAATCGCAGTGTTGTACAGCTTGTTTCATCACCTTTGCGAACTTGCCGCTCTCTCCGGCTCCCGGAGACGAAGAAGCTGCTTCTTCGCGCAAAGACCATTCTGCCGCTCACAGTGCTCTGCGGTGTGTGTCTTCTGCCGAAAGTGGCCCGGGAGCGGTTCTTAGCTCTGCAGAGCACCGTACCTTCGTCTTTAGCGTCTCTTCTCGTCTACATCTTAGCAAAAAGCTTTTCCACTCTGTCTGGCAAGGAGAAACTGTGCCAGCACAGAAAACATCTCCCATCGTGTTCTAGAGGCTGCACGGAGGTCTGCCGAGTGTTTTGCAAGAAGAGAAAGAAAGTTGTCCAAAACAGCTTGCAATCGAATGTTCATGTGAATAGAAAAGGCAGGAGAGTGGACAGGTACTGTTTTCTCTCAGTTGGCAAGCTGCGCACACAATCGCAGTGTTGTACAGCTTGTTTCATCACCTTTGCGAACTTGCCGCTCTCTCCGGCTCCCGGAGACGAAGAAGCTGCTTCTTCGCGCAAAGACGATTCTGCCGCTCACAGTGCTCTGCAGTGTGTGTCTTCTGCCGAAAGAAGCCCGGGAGCTGTGCTTAGCTCTGCAGAGCACCGTACCTTCGTCTTTAGCGTCTCTTCTCGTCTACATCTTTGCAAAAAGCTTTTCCACTCTGTCTGGCAAGGAGAAACTGTGCCAGCATAAAAATCATCTCCCATCGTGTTCTAGAGGCTGCACGGAGGTTTGCCGAGTGTTTTGCAAGAAGAGAAAGAAAGTTGTCCAAAACAGCTTGCAATCGAATGTTCATGTGAATAGAAAAGGCAGGAGAGTGGTCAGGTACTGTTTTCTCTCAGTTGGCAAGCTGCGCACACAATCGCAGTGTTGTACAGCTTGTTTCATCACCTTTGCGAACTTGCCGCTCTCTGCGGCTCCCGGAGACGAAGAAGCTGCTTCTTCGCGCAAAGACGATTCTGCCGCTCACAGTGCTCTGCAGTGTGTGTCTTCTGCCGAAAGTGGCCCGGGAGCGGTTCTTAGCTCTGCAGAGCACCGTACCTTCGTTTTTAGCGTCTCTTCTCGTCTACATCTTAGCAAAAAGCTTTTCCACTGTGTGTGGCAAGGAGAAACTGTGCCAGCACAAAAATAATCTCCCATCGTGTTCTAGAGGCTGCACGGAGGTCTGCCGAGTGTTTTGCAAGAAGAGAAAGAAAGTTGTCCAAAACAGCTTGCAATCGAATGTTCATGTGAATAGAAAAGGCAGGAGAGTGGTCAGGTACTGTTTTCTCTCACTTGGCAAGCTGCGCACACAATCGCAGTGTTGTACAGCTTGTTTCATCACCTTTGCGAACATGCCGCTCTCTCCGGCTCCCGGAGACGAAGAAGCTGCTTCTTCGCGCAGAGACGATTCTGCCGCTCACAGTGCTCTGCAGTGTGTGTCTTCTGCCGAAAGAGGCCCGGGAGCGGTGCTTAGCTCTGCAGAGCACCGTACCTTCGTCTTTAGCGTCTCTTCTCGTCTACATCTTAGCAAAAAGCTTTTCCACTCTGTCTGGCAAGGAGAAACTGTGCCAGCACAAAAATCATCTCCCATCGTGTTCTACAGGCTGCACGGAGGTCTGCCGAGTGTTTTGCAAGAAGAGAAAGAAAGTTGTCCAAAACAGATTGCAATCGAATGTTCATGTGAATAGAAAAGGCAGGAGAGTTGTCAGGTACTGTTTTCTCTCAGTTGGCAAGCTGCGCACACAATCGCAGTGTTGTACAGCTTGTTTCATCACCTTTGCGAACTTGCCGCTCTCTCCGGGTCCCGGAGACGAAGAAGCTGCTTCTTCGCGCAAAGACGATTCTGCCGCTCACAGTGCTCTGCAGTGTGTGTCTTCTGCCGAAAGAAGCCCGGGAGCTGTGCTTAGCTCTGCAGAGCACCGTACCTTCGTCTTTAGCGTCTCTTCTCGTCTACATCTTTGCAAAAAGCTTTTCCACTCTGTCTGGCAAGGAGAAACTGTGCCAGCATAAAAATCATCTCCCATCGTGTTCTAGAGGCTGCACGGAGGTTTGCCGAGTGTTTTGCAAGAAGAGAAAGAAAGTTGTCCAAAACAGCTTGCAATCGAATGTTCATGTGAATAGAAAAGGCAGGAGAGTGGTCAGGTACTGTTTTCTCTCAGTTGGCAAGCTGCGCACACAATCGCAGTGTTGTACAGCTTGTTTCATCACCTTTGCGAACTTGCCGCTCTCTCCGGCTCCCGGAGACGAAGAAGCTGCTTCTTCGCGCAAAGACGATTCTGCCGCTCACAGTGCTCTGCAGTGTGTGTCTTCTGCCGAAAGTGGCCCGGGAGCGGTTCTTAGCTCTGCAGAGCACCGTACCTTCGTTTTTAGCGTCTCTTCTCGTCTACATCTTAGCAAAAAGCTTTTCCACTGTGTGTGGCAAGGAGAAACTGTGCCAGCACAAAAATCATCTCCCATCGTGTTCTAGAGGCTGCACGGAGGTCTGCCGAGTGTTTTGCAAGAAGAGAAAGAAAGTTGTCCAAAACAGCTTGCAATCGAATGTTCATGTGAATAGAAAAGGCAGGAGAGTGGTCAGGTACTGTTTTCTCTCACTTGGCAAGCTGCGCACACAATCGCAGTGTTGTACAGCTTGTTTCATCACCTTTGCGAACTTGCCGCTCTCTGCGGCTCCCGGAGACGAAGAAGCTGCTTCTTCGCGCAGAGACGATTCTGCCGCTCACAGTGCTCTGCAGTGTGTGTCTTCTGCCGAAAGTGGCCCGGGAGCGGTTCTTAGCTCTGCAGAGCACCGTACCTTCGTCTTTAGCGTCTCTTCTCGTCTACATCTTAGCAAAAAGCTTTTCCACTCTGTCTGGCAAGGAGAAACTGTGCCTGCACAGAAAACATCTCCCATCGTGTTCTAGAGGCTGCACGGAGGTCTGCCGAGTGTTTTGCAAGAAGAGAAAGAAAGTTGTCCAAAACAGCTTGCAATCGAATGTTCATGTGAATAGAAAAGGCAGGAGAGTGGTCAGGTACTGTTTTCTCTCAGTTGGCAAGCTGCGCACACAATCGCAGTGTTGTACAGCTTGTTTCATCACCTTTGCGAACTTGCCGCTCTCTCCGGCTCCCGGAGACGAAGAAGCTGCTTCTTCGCGCAGAGACGATTCTGCCGCTCACAGTGCTCTGCAGTGTGTGTCTTCTGCCGAAAGTGGCCCGGGAGCTGTGCTTAGCTCTGCAGAGCACCGTACCTTCGTCTTTAGCGTCTCTTCTCGTCTACATCTTAGCAAAAAGCTTTTCCACTCTGTCTGGCAAGGAGAAACTGTGCCAGCACAAAAATCATCTCCCATCGTGTTCTAGAGGCTGCACGGAGGTCTGCCGAGTGTTTTGCAAGAAGAGAAAGAAAGTTGTCCAAAACAGCTTGCAATCGAATGTTCATGTGAATAGAAAAGGCAGGAGAGTGGTCAGGTACTGTTTTCTCTCAGTTGGCAAGCTGCGCACACAATCGCAGTGTTGTACAGCTTGTTTCATCACCTTTGCGAACTTGCCGCTCTCTGCGGCTCCCGGAGACGAAGAAGCTGCTTCTTCGCGCAAAGACGATTCTGCCGCTCACAGTGCTCTGCGGTGTGCGCCTTCTGCCGAAAGAGGCCGGGGAGCTGTGCGTAGCTCTGCAGAGCACCGTACCTTCGTCTTTAGCGTCTCTTCTCGTCTACATCTTAGCAAAAAGCTTTTCCACTCTGTCTGGCAAGGAGAAACTGTGCCAGCACAGAAAACATCTCCCATCGTGTTCTAGAGGCTGCACGGAGGTCTGCCGAGTGTTTTGCAAGAAGAGAAAGAAAGTTGTCCAAAACAGCTTGCAATCGAATGTTCATGTGAATAGAAAAGGCAGGAGAGTGGTCAGGTACTGTTTTCTCTCAGTTGGCAAGCTGCGCACACAATCGCAGTGTTGTACAGCTTGTTTCATCACCTTTGCGAACTTGCCGCTCTCTCCGGCTCCCGGAGACGAAGAAGCTGCTTCTTCGCGCAAAGACGATTCTGCCGCTCACAGTGCTCTGCGGTGTGTGTCTTCTGCCGAAAGTGGCCCGGGAGCGGTTCTTAGCTCTGCCGAGCACCGTACCTTCGTCTTTAGCCTCTCTTCTCGTCTACATCTTAGCAAAAAGCTTTTCCACTGTGTCTGGCAAGGAGAAACTGTGCCAGCACAGAAAACATCTCCCATCGTGTTCTAGAGGCTGCACGGAGGTCTGCCGAGTGTTTTGCAAGAAGAGAAAGAAAGTTGTCCAAAACAGCTTGCAATCGAATGTTCATGTGAATAGAAAAGGCAGGAGAGTGGTCAGGTACTGTTTTCTCTCACTTGGCAAGCTGCGCACACAATCGCAGTGTTGTACAGCTTGTTTCATCACCTTTGCGAACTTGCCGCTCTCTCCGGCTCCCGGAGACGAAGAAGCTGCTTCTTCGCGCAAAGACCATTCTGCCGCTCACAGTGCTCTGCGGTGTGTGTCTTCTGCCGAAAGTGGCCCGGGAGCGGTTCTTAGCTCTGCAGAGCACCGTACCTTCGTCTTTAGCGTCTCTTCTCGTCTACATCTTAGCAAAAAGCTTTTCCACTCTGTCTGGCAAGGAGAAACTGTGCCAGCACAGAAAACATCTCCCATCGTGTTCTAGAGGCTGCACGGAGGTCTGCCGAGTGTTTTGCAAGAAGAGAAAGAAAGTTGTCCAAAACAGCTTGCAATCGAATGTTCATGTGAATAGAAAAGGCAGGAGAGTGGACAGGTACTGTTTTCTCTCAGTTGGCAAGCTGCGCACACAATCGCAGTGTTGTACAGCTTGTTTCATCACCTTTGCGAACTTGCCGCTCTCTCCGGCTCCCGGAGACGAAGAAGCTGCTTCTTCGCGCAAAGACGATTCTGCCGCTCACAGTGCTCTGCAGTGTGTGTCTTCTGCCGAAAGAAGCCCGGGAGCTGTGCTTAGCTCTGCAGAGCACCGTACCTTCGTCTTTAGCGTCTCTTCTCGTCTACATCTTTGCAAAAAGCTTTTCCACTCTGTCTGGCAAGGAGAAACTGTGCCAGCATAAAAATCATCACCCATCGTGTTCTAGAGGCTGCACGGAGGTTTGCCGAGTGTTTTGCAAGAAGAGAAAGAAAGTTGTCCAAAACAGCTTGCAATCGAATGTTCATGTGAATAGAAAAGGCAGGAGAGTGGTCAGGTACTGTTTTCTCTCAGTTGGCAAGCTGCGCACACAATCGCAGTGTTGTACAGCTTGTTTCATCACCTTTGCGAACTTGCCGCTCTCTCCGGCTCCCGGAGACGAAGAAGCTGCTTCTTCGCGCAAAGACGATTCTGCCGCTCACAGTGCTCTGCGGTGTGTGTCTTCTGCCGAAAGTGGCCCGGGAGCGGTTCTTAGCTCTGCAGAGCACCGTACCTTCGTTTTTAGCGTCTCTTCTCGTCTACATCTTAGCAAAAAGCTTTTCCACTGTGTGTGGCAAGGAGAAACTGTGCCAGCACAAAAATCATCTCCCATCGTGTTCTAGAGGCTGCACGGAGGTCTGCCGAGTGTTTTGCAAGAAGAGAAAGAAAGTTGTCCAAAACAGCTTGCAATCGAATGTTCATGTGAATAGAAAAGGCAGGAGAGTGGTCAGGTACTGTTTTCTCTCACTTGGCAAGCTGCGCACACAATCGCAGTGTTGTACAGCTTGTTTCATCACCTTTGCGAACATGCCGCTCTCTCCGGCTCCCGGAGACGAAGAAGCTGCTTCTTCGCGCAGAGACGATTCTGCCGCTCACAGTGCTCTGCAGTGTGTGTCTTCTGCCGAAAGTGGCCCGGGAGCTGTGCTTAGCTCTGCAGAGCACCGTACCTTCGTCTTTAGCGTCTCTTCTCGTCTACATCTTAGCAAAAAGCTTTTCCACTCTGTCTGGCAAGGAGAAACTGTGCCAGCACAAAAATCATCTCCCATCGTGTTCTACAGGCTGCACGGAGGTCTGCCGAGTGTTTTGCAAGAAGAGAAAGAAAGTTGTCCAAAACAGATTGCAATCGAATGTTCATGTGAATAGAAAAGGCAGGAGAGTTGTCAGGTACTGTTTTCTCTCAGTTGGCAAGCTGCGCACACAATCGCAGTGTTGTACAGCTTGTTTCATCACCTTTGCGAACTTGCCGCTCTCTCCGGGTCCCGGAGACGAAGAAGCTGCTTCTTCGCGCAAAGACGATTCTGCCGCTCACAGTGCTCTGCAGTGTGTGTCTTCTGCCGAAAGAAGCCCGGGAGCTGTGCTTAGCTCTGCAGAGCACCGTACCTTCGTCTTTAGCGTCTCTTCTCGTCTACATCTTTGCAAAAAGCTTTTCCACTCTGTCTGGCAAGGAGAAACTGTGCCAGCATAAAAATCATCTCCCATCGTGTTCTAGAGGCTGCACGGAGGTTTGCCGAGTGTTTTGCAAGAAGAGAAAGAAAGTTGTCCAAAACAGCTTGCAATCGAATGTTCATGTGAATAGAAAAGGCAGGAGAGTGGTCAGGTACTGTTTTCTCTCAGTTGGCAAGCTGCGCACACAATCGCAGTGTTGTACAGCTTGTTTCATCACCTTTGCGAACTTGCCGCTCTCTCCGGCTCCCGGAGACGAAGAAGCTGCTTCTTCGCGCAAAGACGATTCTGCCGCTCACAGTGCTCTGCAGTGTGTGTCTTCTGCCGAAAGTGGCCCGGGAGCGGTTCTTAGCTCTGCAGAGCACCGTACCTTCGTTTTTAGCGTCTCTTCTCGTCTACATCTTAGCAAAAAGCTTTTCCACTGTGTGTGGCAAGGAGAAACTGTGCCAGCACAAAAATCATCTCCCATCGTGTTCTAGAGGCTGCACGGAGGTCTGCCGAGTGTTTTGCAAGAAGAGAAAGAAAGTTGTCCAAAACAGCTTGCAATCGAATGTTCATGTGAATAGAAAAGGCAGGAGAGTGGTCAGGTACTGTTTTCTCTCACTTGGCAAGCTGCGCACACAATCGCAGTGTTGTACAGCTTGTTTCATCACCTTTGCGAACTTGCCGCTCTCTGCGGCTCCCGGAGACGAAGAAGCTGCTTCTTCGCGCAAAGACGATTCTGCCGCTCACAGTGCTCTGCGGTGTGTGTCTTCTGCCGAAAGTGGCCCGGGAGCGGTTCTTAGCTCTGCAGAGCACCGTACCTTCGTCTTTAGCGTCTCTTCTCGTCTACATCTTAGCAAAAAGCTTTTCCACTGTGTCTGGCAAGGAGAAACTGTGCCAGCACAGAAAACATCTCCCATCGTGTTCTAGAGGCTGCACGGAGGTCTGCCGAGTGTTTTGCAAGAAGAGAAAGAAAGTTGTCCAAAACAGCTTGCAATCGAATGTTCATGTGAATAGAAAAGGCAGGAGAGTGGTCAGGTACTGTTTTCTCTCAGTTGGCAAGCTGCGCACACAATCGCAGTGTTGTACAGCTTGTTTCATCACCTTTGCGAACTTGCCGCTCTCTGCGGCTCCCGGAGACGAAGAAGCTGCTTCTTCGCGCAGAGACGATTCTGCCGCTCACAGTGCTCTGCAGTGTGTGTCTTCTGCCGAAAGTGGCCCGGGAGCGGTGCTTAGCTCTGCAGAGCACCGTACCTTCGTCTTTAGCGTCTCTTCTCGTCTACATCTTAGCAAAAAGCTTTTCCACTCTGTCTGGCAAGGAGAAACTGTGCCAGCACAAAAATCATCTCCCATCGTGTTCTACAGGCTGCACGGAGGTCTGCCGAGTGTTTTGCAAGAAGAGAAAGAAAGTTGTCCAAAACAGCTTGCAATCGAATGTTCATGTGAATAGAAAAGGCAGGAGAGTGGTCAGGTACTGTTTTCTCTCAGTTGGCAAGCTGCGCACACAATCGCAGTGTTGTACAGCTTGTTTCATCACCTTTGCGAACTTGCCGCTCTCTCCGGCTCCCGGAGACGAAGAAGCTGCTTCTTCGCGCAAAGACGATTCTGCCGCTCACAGTGCTCTGCGGTGTGCGCCTTCTGCCGAAAGAGGCCCGGGAGCTGTGCTTAGCTCTGCAGAGCACCGTACCTTCGTCTTTAGCGTCTCTTCTCGTCTACATCTTAGCAAAAAGCTTTTCCACTCTGTCTGGCAAGGAGAAACTGTGCCAGCACAGAAAACATCTCCAATCGTGTTCTAGAGGCTGCACGGAGGTCTGCCGAGTGTTTTGCAAGAAGAGAAAGAAAGTTGTCCAAAACAGCTTGCAATCGAATGTTCATGTGAATAGAAAAGGCAGGAGAGTTGTCAGGTACTGTTTTCTCTCAGTTGGCAAGCTGCGCACACAATCGCAGTGTTGTACAGCTTGTTTCATCACCTTTGCGAACTTGCCGCTCTCTGCGGCTCCCGGAGACGAAGAAGCTGCTTCTTCGCGCAAAGACGATTCTGCCGCTCACAGTGCTCTGCAGTGTGTGTCTTCTGCCGAAAGTGGCCCGGGAGCGGTTCTTAGCTCTGCCGAGCACCGTACCTTCGTCTTTAGCGTCTCTTCTCGTCTACATCTTAGCAAAAAGCTTTTCCACTCTGTCTGGCAAGGAGAAACTGTGCCAGCACAGAAAACATCTCCCATCGTGTTCTAGAGGCTGCACGGAGGTCTGCCGAGTGTTTTGCAAGAAGAGAAAGAAAGTTGTCCAAAACAGCTTGCAATCGAATGTTCATGTGAATAGAAAAGGCAGGAGAGTGGTCAGGTACTGTTTTCTCTCACTTGGCAAGCTGCGCACACAATCGCAGTGTTGTACAGCTTGTTTCATCACCTTTGCGAACTTGCCGCTCTCTGCGGCTCCCGGAGACGAAGAAGCTGCTTCTTCGCGCAAAGACGATTCTGCCGCTCACAGTGCTCTGCGGTGTGTGTCTTCTGCCGAAAGTGGCACGGGAGCGGTTCTTAGCTCTGCAGAGCACCGTACCTTCGTCTTTAGCGTCTCTTCTCGTCTACATCTTAGCAAAAAGCTTTTCCACTCTGTCTGGCAAGGAGAAACTGTGCCTGCACAGAAAACATCTCCCATCGTGTTCTAGAGGCTGCACGGAGGTCTGCCGAGTGTTTTGCAAGAAGAGAAAGAAAGTTGTCCAAAACAGCTTGCAATCGAATGTTCATGTGAATAGAAAAGGCAGGAGAGTGGTCAGGTACTGTTTTCTCTCAGTTGGCAAGCTGCGCACACAATCGCAGTGTTGTACAGCTTGTTTCATCACCTTTGCGAACTTGCCGCTCTCTGCGGCTCCCGGAGACGAAGAAGCTGCTTCTTCGCGCAGAGACGATTCTGCCGCTCACAGTGCTCTGCAGTGTGTGTCTTCTGCCGAAAGTGGCCCGGGAGCGGTGCTTAGCTCTGCAGAGCACCGTACCTTCGTTTTTAGCGTCTCTTCTCGTCTACATCTTAGCAAAAAGCTTTTCCACTCTGTCTGGCAAGGAGAAACTGTGCCAGCACAAAAATCATCTCCCATCGTGTTCTAGAGGCTGCACGGAGGTCTGCCGAGTGTTTTGCAAGAAGAGAAAGAAAGTTGTCCAAAACAGCTTGCAATCGAATGTTCATGTGAATAGAAAAGGCAGGAGAGTGGTCAGGTACTGTTTTCTCTCAGTTGGCAAGCTGCGCACACAATCGCAGTGTTGTACAGCTTGTTTCATCACCTTTGCGAACTTGCCGCTCTCTGCGGCTCCCGGAGACGAAGAAGCTGCTTCTTCGCGCAAAGACGATTCTGCCGCTCACAGTGCTCTGCGGTGTGCGCCTTCTGCCGAAAGAGGCCTGGGAGCTGTGCTTTGCTCTGCAGAGTACCGTACCTTCGTCTTTAGCCTCTCTTCTCGTCTACATCTTAGCAAAAAGCTTTTCCACTGTGTCTGGCAAGGAGAAACTGTGCCAGCACAGAAAACATCTCCCATCGTGTTCTAGAGGCTGCACGGAGGTCTGCCGAGTGTTTTGCAAGAAGAGAAAGAAAGTTGTCCAAAACAGCTTGCAATCGAATGTTCATGTGAATAGAAAAGGCAGGAGAGTGGACAGGTACTGTTTTCTCTCAGTTGGCAAGCTGCGCACACAATCGCAGTGTTGTACAGCTTGTTTCATCACCTTGGCGAACTTGCCGCTCTCTCCGGCTCCCGGAGACGAAGAAGCTGCTTCTTCGCGCAAAGACGATTCTGCCGCTCACAGTGCTCTGCGGTGTGTGTCTTCTGCCGAAAGTGGCCCGGGAGCGGTTCTTAGCTCTGCCGAGCACCGTAGCTTCGTCTTTAGCGTCTCTTCTCGTCTACATCTTAGCAAAAAGCTTTTCCACTCTGTCTGGCAAGGAGAAACTGTGCCAGCACAGAAAACATCTCCCATCGTGTTCTAGAGGCTGCACGGAGGTCTGCCGAGTGTTTTGCAAGCAGAGAAAGAAAGTTGTCCAAAACAGCTTGCAATCGAATGTTCATGTGAATAGAAAAGGCAGGAGAGTTGTCAGGTACTGTTTTCTCTCAGTTGGTAAGCTGCGCACACAATCGCAGTGTTGTACAGCTTGTTTCATCAACTTTGCGAACTTGCCGCTCTCTGCGGCTCCCGGAGACGAAGAAGCTGCTTCTTCGCGCAAAGACGATTCTGCCGCTCACAGTGCTCTGCGGTGTGTGTCTTCTGCCGAAAGTGGCCCGGGCGCGGTTCTCAGCTCTGCCGAGCACCGTACCTTCGTCTTTAGCGTCTCTTCTCGTCTACATCTTAGCAAAAAGCTTTTCCACTGTGTCTGGCAAGGAGAAACTGTGCCAGCACAGAAAACATCTCCCATCGTGTTCTAGAGGCTGCACGGAGGTCTGCCGAGTGTTTTGCAAGAAGAGAAAGAAAGTTGTCCAAAACAGCTTGCAATCGAATGTTCATGTGAATAGAAAAGGCAGGAGAGTGGTCAGGTACTGTTTTCTCTCACTTGGCAAGCTGCGCACACAATCGCAGTGTTGTACAGCTTGTTTCATCACCTTTGCGAACTTGCCGCTCTCTCCGGCTCCCGGAGACGAAGAAGCTGCTTCTTCGCGCAAAGACCATTCTGCCGCTCACAGTGCTCTGCAGTGTGTGTCTTCTGCCGAAAGTGGCCCGGGAGCCGTGCTTAGCTCTGCAGAGCACCGTACCTTCGTCTTTAGCGTCTCTTCTCGTCTACATCTTAGCAAAAAGCTTTTCCACTCTGTCTGGCAAGGAGAAACTGTGCCAGCACAAAAATCATCTCCCATCGTGTTCTAGAGGCTGCACGGAGGTCTGCCGAGTGTTTTGCAAGAAGAGAAAGAAAGTTGTCCAAAACAGCTTGCAATCGAATGTTCATGTGAATAGAAAAGGCAGGAGAGTGGTCAGGTACTGTTTTCTCTCAGTTGGCAAGCTGCGCACACAATCGCAGTGTTGTACAGCTTGTTTCATCACCTTTGCGAACTTGCCGCTCTCTGCGGCTCCCGGAGACGAAGAAGCTGCTTCTTCGCGCAAAGACGATTCTGCCGCTCACAGTGCTCTGCAGTGTGTGTCTTCTGCCGAAAGTGGCCCGGGAGCGGTTCTTAGCTCTGCAGAGCACCGTACCTTCGTTTTTAGCGTCTCTTCTCGTCTACATCTTAGCAAAAAGCTTTTCCACTGTGTCTGGCAAGGAGAAACTGTGCCAGCACAGAAATCATCTCCCATCGTGTTCTAGAGGCTGCACGGAGGTCTGCCGAGTGTTTTGCAAGAAGAGAAAGAAAGTTGTCCAAAACAGCTTGCAATCGAATGTTCATGTGAATAGAAAAGGCAGGAGAGTGGTCAGGTACTGTTTTCTCTCAGTTGGCAAGCTGCGCACACAATCGCAGTGTTGTACAGCTTGTTTCATCACCTTTGCGAACTTGCCGCTCTCTCCGGCTCCCGGAGACGAAGAAGCTGCTTCTTCGCGCAAAGACCATTCTGCCGCTCACAGTGCTCTGCGGTGTGTGTCTTCTGCCGAAAGTGGCCCGGGAACGGTGCTTAGCTCTGCAGAGCACCGTACCTTCGTCTTTAGCCTCTCTTCTCGTCTACATCTTAGCAAAAAGCTTTTCCACTGTGTCTGGCAAGGAGAAACTGTGCCAGCACAAAAATCATCTCCCATCGTGTTCTAGAGGCTGCACGGAGGTCTGCCGAGTGTTTTGCAAGAAGAGAAAGAAAGTTGTCCAAAACAGCTTGCAATCGAATGTTCATGTGAATAGAAAAGGCAGGAGAGTGGTCAGGTACTGTTTTCTCTCAGTTGGCAAGCTGCGCACACAATCGCAGTGTTGTACAGCTTGTTTCATCACCTTTGCGAACTTGCCGCTCTCTGCGGCTCCCGGAGACGAAGAAGCTGCTTCTTCGCGCAAAGACGATTCTGCCGCTCACAGTGCTCTGCAGTGTGTGTCTTCTGCCGAAAGTGGCCCGGGAGCTGTGCTTAGCTCTGCAGAGCACCGTACCTTCGTCTTTAGCCTCTCTTCTCGTCTACATCTTAGCAAAAAGCTTTTCCACTGTGTCTGGCAAGGAGAAACTGTGCCAGCACAAAAATCATCTCCCATCGTGTTCTAGAGGCTGCACGGAGGTCTGCCGAGTGTTTTGCAAGAAGAGAAAGAAAGTTGTCCAAAACAGCTTGCAATCGAATGTTCATGTGAATAGAAAAGGCAGGAGAGTGGTCAGGTACTGTTTTCTCTCAGTTGGCAAGCTGCGCACACAATCGCAGTGTTGTACAGCTTGTTTCATCACCTTTGCGAACTTGCCGCTCTCTGCGGCTCCCGGAGACGAAGAAGCTGCTTCTTCGCGCAGAGACGATTCTGCCGCTCACAGTGCTCTGCAGTGTGTGTCTTCTGCCGAAAGTGGCCCGGGAGCTGTGCTTAGCTCTGCAGAGCACCGTACCTTCGTCTTTAGCGTCTCTTCTCGTCTACATCTTAGCAAAAAGCTTTTCCACTCTGTCTGGCAAGGAGAAACTGTGCCAGCACAAAAATCATCTCCCATCGTGTTCTAGAGGCTGCACGGAGGTCTGCCGAGTGTTTTGCAAGAAGAGAAAGAAAGTTGTCCAAAACAGCTTGCAATCGAATGTTCATGTGAATAGAAAAGGCAGGAGAGTGGTCAGGTACTGTTTTCTCTCAGTTGGCAAGCTGCGCACACAATCGCAGTGTTGTACAGCTTGTTTCATCACCTTTGCGAACTTGCCGCTCTCTGCGGCTCCCGGAGACGAAGAAGCTGCTTCTTCGCGCAAAGACGATTCTGCCGCTCACAGTGCTCTGCGGTGTGCGCCTTCTGCCGAAAGAGGCCGGGGAGCTGTGCGTAGCTCTGCAGAGCACCGTACCTTCGTCTTTAGCGTCTCTTCTCGTCTACATCTTAGCAAAAAGCTTTTCCACTCTGTCTGGCAAGGAGAAACTGTGCCAGCACAGAAAACATCTCCCATCGTGTTCTAGAGGCTGCACGGAGGTCTGCCGAGTGTTTTGCAAGAAGAGAAAGAAAGTTGTCCAAAACAGCTTGCAATCGAATGTTCATGTGAATAGAAAAGGCAGGAGAGTGGTCAGGTACTGTTTTCTCTCAGTTGGCAAGCTGCGCACACAATCGCAGTGTTGTACAGCTTGTTTCATCACCTTTGCGAACTTGCCGCTCTCTCCGGCTCCCGGAGACGAAGAAGCTGCTTCTTCGCGCAAAGACGATTCTGCCGCTCACAGTGCTCTGCGGTGTGTGTCTTCTGCCGAAAGTGGCCCGGGAGCGGTTCTTAGCTCTGCCGAGCACCGTACCTTCGTCTTTAGCGTCTCTTCTCGTCTACATCTTAGCAAAAAGCTTTTCCACTGTGTCTGGCAAGGAGAAACTGTGCCAGCACAGAAAACATCTCCCATCGTGTTCTAGAGGCTGCACGGAGGTCTGCCGAGTGTTTTGCAAGAAGAGAAAGAAAGTTGTCCAAAACAGCTTGCAATCGAATGTTCATGTGAATAGAAAAGGCAGGAGAGTGGTCAGGTACTGTTTTCTCTCACTTGGCAAGCTGCGCACACAATCGCAGTGTTGTACAGCTTGTTTCATCACCTTTGCGAACTTGCCGCTCTCTCCGGCTCCCGGAGACGAAGAAGCTGCTTCTTCGCGCAAAGACCATTCTGCCGCTCACAGTGCTCTGCGGTGTGTGTCTTCTGCCGAAAGTGGCCCGGGAGCGGTTCTTAGCTCTGCAGAGCACCGTACCTTCGTCTTTAGCGTCTCTTCTCGTCTACATCTTAGCAAAAAGCTTTTCCACTCTGTCTGGCAAGGAGAAACTGTGCCAGCACAGAAAACATCTCCCATCGTGTTCTAGAGGCTGCACGGAGGTCTGCCGAGTGTTTTGCAAGAAGAGAAAGAAAGTTGTCCAAAACAGCTTGCAATCGAATGTTCATGTGAATAGAAAAGGCAGGAGAGTGGACAGGTACTGTTTTCTCTCAGTTGGCAAGCTGCGCACACAATCGCAGTGTTGTACAGCTTGTTTCATCACCTTTGCGAACTTGCCGCTCTCTCCGGCTCCCGGAGACGAAGAAGCTGCTTCTTCGCGCAAAGACGATTCTGCCGCTCACAGTGCTCTGCAGTGTGTGTCTTCTGCCGAAAGAAGCCCGGGAGCTGTGCTTAGCTCTGCAGAGCACCGTACCTTCGTCTTTAGCGTCTCTTCTCGTCTACATCTTTGCAAAAAGCTTTTCCACTCTGTCTGGCAAGGAGAAACTGTGCCAGCATAAAAATCATCACCCATCGTGTTCTAGAGGCTGCACGGAGGTTTGCCGAGTGTTTTGCAAGAAGAGAAAGAAAGTTGTCCAAAACAGCTTGCAATCGAATGTTCATGTGAATAGAAAAGGCAGGAGAGTGGTCAGGTACTGTTTTCTCTCAGTTGGCAAGCTGCGCACACAATCGCAGTGTTGTACAGCTTGTTTCATCACCTTTGCGAACTTGCCGCTCTCTCCGGCTCCCGGAGACGAAGAAGCTGCTTCTTCGCGCAAAGACGATTCTTCCGCTCACAGTGCTCTGCAGTGTGTGTCTTCTGCCGAAAGTGGCCCGGGAGCGGTTCTTAGCTCTGCAGAGCACCGTACCTTCGTTTTTAGCGTCTCTTCTCGTCTACATCTTAGCAAAAAGCTTTTCCACTGTGTGTGGCAAGGAGAAACTGTGCCAGCACAAAAATCATCTCCCATCGTGTTCTAGAGGCTGCACGGAGGTCTGCCGAGTGTTTTGCAAGAAGAGAAAGAAAGTTGTCCAAAACAGCTTGCAATCGAATGTTCATGTGAATAGAAAAGGCAGGAGAGTGGTCAGGTACTGTTTTCTCTCACTTGGCAAGCTGCGCACACAATCGCAGTGTTGTACAGCTTGTTTCATCACCTTTGCGAACATGCCGCTCTCTCCGGCTCCCGGAGACGAAGAAGCTGCTTCTTCGCGCAGAGACGATTCTGCCGCTCACAGTGCTCTGCAGTGTGTGTCTTCTGCCGAAAGTGGCCCGGGAGCTGTGCTTAGCTCTGCAGAGCACCGTACCTTCGTCTTTAGCGTCTCTTCTCGTCTACATCTTAGCAAAAAGCTTTTCCACTCTGTCTGGCAAGGAGAAACTGTGCCAGCACAAAAATCATCTCCCATCGTGTTCTACAGGCTGCACGGAGGTCTGCCGAGTGTTTTGCAAGAAGAGAAAGAAAGTTGTCCAAAACAGATTGCAATCGAATGTTCATGTGAATAGAAAAGGCAGGAGAGTTGTCAGGTACTGTTTTCTCTCAGTTGGCAAGCTGCGCACACAATCGCAGTGTTGTACAGCTTGTTTCATCACCTTTGCGAACTTGCCGCTCTCTCCGGGTCCCGGAGACGAAGAAGCTGCTTCTTCGCGCAAAGACGATTCTGCCGCTCACAGTGCTCTGCAGTGTGTGTCTTCTGCCGAAAGAAGCCCGGGAGCTGTGCTTAGCTCTGCAGAGCACCGTACCTTCGTCTTTAGCGTCTCTTCTCGTCTACATCTTTGCAAAAAGCTTTTCCACTCTGTCTGGCAAGGAGAAACTGTGCCAGCATAAAAATCATCTCCCATCGTGTTCTAGAGGCTGCACGGAGGTTTGCCGAGTGTTTTGCAAGAAGAGAAAGAAAGTTGTCCAAAACAGCTTGCAATCGAATGTTCATGTGAATAGAAAAGGCAGGAGAGTGGTCAGGTACTGTTTTCTCTCAGTTGGCAAGCTGCGCACACAATCGCAGTGTTGTACAGCTTGTTTCATCACCTTTGCGAACTTGCCGCTCTCTCCGGCTCCCGGAGACGAAGAAGCTGCTTCTTCGCGCAAAGACGATTCTGCCGCTCACAGTGCTCTGCAGTGTGTGTCTTCTGCCGAAAGTGGCCCGGGAGCGGTTCTTAGCTCTGCAGAGCACCGTACCTTCGTTTTTAGCGTCTCTTCTCGTCTACATCTTAGCAAAAAGCTTTTCCACTGTGTGTGGCAAGGAGAAACTGTGCCAGCACAAAAATAATCTCCCATCGTGTTCTAGAGGCTGCACGGAGGTCTGCCGAGTGTTTTGCAAGAAGAGAAAGAAAGTTGTCCAAAACAGCTTGCAATCGAATGTTCATGTGAATAGAAAAGGCAGGAGAGTGGTCAGGTACTGTTTTCTCTCACTTGGCAAGCTGCGCACACAATCGCAGTGTTGTACAGCTTGTTTCATCACCTTTGCGAACTTGCCGCTCTCTGCGGCTCCCGGAGACGAAGAAGCTGCTTCTTCGCGCAAAGACGATTCTGCCGCTCACAGTGCTCTGCAGTGTGTGTCTTCTGCCGAAAGTGGCCCGGGAGCGGTTCTTAGCTCTGCAGAGCACCGTACCTTCGTCTTTAGCGTCTCTTCTCGTCTACATCTTAGCAAAAAGCTTTTCCACTGTGTCTGGCAAGGAGAAACTGTGCCAGCACAGAAAACATCTCCCATCGTGTTCTAGAGGCTGCACGGAGGTCTGCCGAGTGTTTTGCAAGAAGAGAAAGAAAGTTGTCCAAAACAGCTTGCAATCGAATGTTCATGTGAATAGAAAAGGCAGGAGAGTGGTCAGGTACTGTTTTCTCTCAGTTGGCAAGCTGCGCACACAATCGCAGTGTTGTACAGCTTGTTTCATCACCTTTGCGAACTTGCCGCTCTCTGCGGCTCCCGGAGACGAAGAAGCTGCTTCTTCGCGCAGAGACGATTCTGCCGCTCACAGTGCTCTGCAGTGTGTGTCTTCTGCCGAAAGTGGCCCGGGAGCGGTGCTTAGCTCTGCAGAGCACCGTACCTTCGTCTTTAGCGTCTCTTCTCGTCTACATCTTAGCAAAAAGCTTTTCCACTCTGTCTGGCAAGGAGAAACTGTGCCAGCACAGAAAACATCTCCAATCGTGTTCTAGAGGCTGCACGGAGGTCTGCCGAGTGTTTTGCAAGAAGAGAAAGAAAGTTGTCCAAAACAGCTTGCAATCGAATGTTCATGTGAATAGAAAAGGCAGGAGAGTTGTCAGGTACTGTTTTCTCTCAGTTGGCAAGCTGCGCACACAATCGCAGTGTTGTACAGCTTGTTTCATCACCTTTGCGAACTTGCCGCTCTCTGCGGCTCCCGGAGACGAAGAAGCTGCTTCTTCGCGCAAAGACGATTCTGCCGCTCACAGTGCTCTGCAGTGTGTGTCTTCTGCCGAAAGTGGCCCGGGAGCGGTTCTTAGCTCTGCCGAGCACCGTACCTTCGTCTTTAGCGTCTCTTCTCGTCTACATCTTAGCAAAAAGCTTTTCCACTCTGTCTGGCAAGGAGAAACTGTGCCAGCACAGAAAACATCTCCCATCGTGTTCTAGAGGCTGCACGGAGGTCTGCCGAGTGTTTTGCAAGAAGAGAAAGAAAGTTGTCCAAAACAGCTTGCAATCGAATGTTCATGTGAATAGAAAAGGCAGGAGAGTGGTCAGGTACTGTTTTCTCTCACTTGGCAAGCTGCGCACACAATCGCAGTGTTGTACAGCTTGTTTCATCACCTTTGCGAACTTGCCGCTCTCTGCGGCTCCCGGAGACGAAGAAGCTGCTTCTTCGCGCAAAGACGATTCTGCCGCTCACAGTGCTCTGCGGTGTGTGTCTTCTGCCGAAAGTGGCACGGGAGCGGTTCTTAGCTCTGCAGAGCACCGTACCTTCGTCTTTAGCGTCTCTTCTCGTCTACATCTTAGCAAAAAGCTTTTCCACTCTGTCTGGCAAGGAGAAACTGTGCCTGCACAGAAAACATCTCCCATCGTGTTCTAGAGGCTGCACGGAGGTCTGCCGAGTGTTTTGCAAGAAGAGAAAGAAAGTTGTCCAAAACAGCTTGCAATCGAATGTTCATGTGAATAGAAAAGGCAGGAGAGTGGTCAGGTACTGTTTTCTCTCAGTTGGCAAGCTGCGCACACAATCGCAGTGTTGTACAGCTTGTTTCATCACCTTTGCGAACTTGCCGCTCTCTGCGGCTCCCGGAGACGAAGAAGCTGCTTCTTCGCGCAGAGACGATTCTGCCGCTCACAGTGCTCTGCAGTGTGTGTCTTCTGCCGAAAGTGGCCCGGGAGCGGTGCTTAGCTCTGCAGAGCACCGTACCTTCGTTTTTAGCGTCTCTTCTCGTCTACATCTTAGCAAAAAGCTTTTCCACTGTGTCTGGCAAGGAGAAACTGTGCCTGCACAGAAAACATCTCCCATCGTGTTCTAGAGGCTGCACGGAGGTCTGCCGAGTGTTTTGCAAGAAGAGAAAGAAAGTTGTCCAAAACAGCTTGCAATCGAATGTTCATGTGAATAGAAAAGGCAGGAGAGTGGTCAGGTACTGTTTTCTCTCAGTTGGCAAGCTGCGCACACAATCGCAGTGTTGTACAGCTTGTTTCATCACCTTTGCGAACTTGCCGCTCTCTGCGGCTCCCGGAGACGAAGAAGCTGCTTCTTCGCGCAAAGACGATTCTGCCGCTCACAGTGCTCTGCGGTGTGCGCCTTCTGCCGAAAGAGGCCTGGGAGCTGTGCTTTGCTCTGCAGAGTACCGTACCTTCGTCTTTAGCCTCTCTTCTCGTCTACATCTTAGCAAAAAGCTTTTCCACTGTGTCTGGCAAGGAGAAACTGTGCCAGCACAGAAAACATCTCCCATCGTGTTCTAGAGGCTGCACGGAGGTCTGCCGAGTGTTTTGCAAGAAGAGAAAGAAAGTTGTCCAAAACAGCTTGCAATCGAATGTTCATGTGAATAGAAAAGGCAGGAGAGTGGACAGGTACTGTTTTCTCTCAGTTGGCAAGCTGCGCACACAATCGCAGTGTTGTACAGCTTGTTTCATCACCTTGGCGAACTTGCCGCTCTCTCCGGCTCCCGGAGACGAAGAAGCTGCTTCTTCGCGCAAAGACGATTCTGCCGCTCACAGTGCTCTGCGGTGTGTGTCTTCTGCCGAAAGTGGCCCGGGAGCGGTTCTTAGCTCTGCCGAGCACCGTAGCTTCGTCTTTAGCGTCTCTTCTCGTCTACATCTTAGCAAAAAGCTTTTCCACTCTGTCTGGCAAGGAGAAACTGTGCCAGCACAGAAAACATCTCCCATCGTGTTCTAGAGGCTGCACGGAGGTCTGCCGAGTGTTTTGCAAGCAGAGAAAGAAAGTTGTCCAAAACAGCTTGCAATCGAATGTTCATGTGAATAGAAAAGGCAGGAGAGTTGTCAGGTACTGTTTTCTCTCAGTTGGTAAGCTGCGCACACAATCGCAGTGTTGTACAGCTTGTTTCATCAACTTTGCGAACTTGCCGCTCTCTGCGGCTCCCGGAGACGAAGAAGCTGCTTCTTCGCGCAAAGACGATTCTGCCGCTCACAGTGCTCTGCGGTGTGTGTCTTCTGCCGAAAGTGGCCCGGGCGCGGTTCTCAGCTCTGCCGAGCACCGTACCTTCGTCTTTAGCGTCTCTTCTCGTCTACATCTTAGCAAAAAGCTTTTCCACTGTGTCTGGCAAGGAGAAACTGTGCCAGCACAGAAAACATCTCCCATCGTGTTCTAGAGGCTGCACGGAGGTCTGCCGAGTGTTTTGCAAGAAGAGAAAGAAAGTTGTCCAAAACAGCTTGCAATCGAATGTTCATGTGAATAGAAAAGGCAGGAGAGTGGTCAGGTACTGTTTTCTCTCACTTGGCAAGCTGCGCACACAATCGCAGTGTTGTACAGCTTGTTTCATCACCTTTGCGAACTTGCCGCTCTCTCCGGCTCCCGGAGACGAAGAAGCTGCTTCTTCGCGCAAAGACCATTCTGCCGCTCACAGTGCTCTGCAGTGTGTGTCTTCTGCCGAAAGTGGCCCGGGAGCCGTGCTTAGCTCTGCAGAGCACCGTACCTTCGTCTTTAGCGTCTCTTCTCGTCTACATCTTAGCAAAAAGCTTTTCCACTCTGTCTGGCAAGGAGAAACTGTGCCAGCACAAAAATCATCTCCCATCGTGTTCTAGAGGCTGCACGGAGGTCTGCCGAGTGTTTTGCAAGAAGAGAAAGAAAGTTGTCCAAAACAGCTTGCAATCGAATGTTCATGTGAATAGAAAAGGCAGGAGAGTGGTCAGGTACTGTTTTCTCTCAGTTGGCAAGCTGCGCACACAATCGCAGTGTTGTACAGCTTGTTTCATCACCTTTGCGAACTTGCCGCTCTCTCCGGCTCCCGGAGACGAAGAAGCTGCTTCTTCGCGCAAAGACCATTCTGCCGCTCACAGTGCTCTGCGGTGTGTGTCTTCTGCCGAAAGTGGCCCGGGAACGGTGCTTAGCTCTGCAGAGCACCGTACCTTCGTCTTTAGCCTCTCTTCTCGTCTACATCTTAGCAAAAAGCTTTTCCACTGTGTCTGGCAAGGAGAAACTGTGCCAGCACAAAAATCATCTCCCATCGTGTTCTAGAGGCTGCACGGAGGTCTGCCGAGTGTTTTGCAAGAAGAGAAAGAAAGTTGTCCAAAACAGCTTGCAATCGAATGTTCATGTGAATAGAAAAGGCAGGAGAGTGGTCAGGTACTGTTTTCTCTCAGTTGGCAAGCTGCGCACACAATCGCAGTGTTGTACAGCTTGTTTCATCACCTTTGCGAACTTGCCGCTCTCTGCGGCTCCCGGAGACGAAGAAGCTGCTTCTTCGCGCAAAGACGATTCTGCCGCTCACAGTGCTCTGCAGTGTGTGTCTTCTGCCGAAAGAGGCCCGGGAGCTGTGCTTAGCTCTGCAGAGCACCGTACCTTCGTCTTTAGCCTCTCTTCTCGTCTACATCTTAGCAAAAAGCTTTTCCACTGTGTCTGGCAAGGAGAAACTGTGCCAGCACAAGAATGCTCTCCCATCGTGTTCTAGAGGCTGCACGGAGGTCTGCCGAGTGTTTTGCAAGAAGAGAAAGAAAGTTGTCCAAAACAGCTTGCAATCGAATGTTCATGTGAATAGAAAAGGCAGGAGAGTGGTCAGGTACTGTTTTCTCTCAGTTGGCAAGCTGCGCACACAATCGCATTGTTGTACAGCTTGTTTCATCACCTTTGCGAAGCTGCCGCTCTCTCCGGCTCCCGGAGACGAAGTAGCTGCTTCTTCGCGCAAAGACGATTCTGCCGCTCACAGTGCTCTGCGGTGTGCGCCTTCTGCCGAAAGTGGCCCGGGAGCTGTGCTTAGCTCTGCAGAGCACCGTACCTTCGTCTTTAGCGTCTCTTCTCGTCTACATCTTAGCAAAAAGCTTTTCCACTCTGTCTGGCAAGGAGAAACTGTGCCAGCACAGAAAACATCTCCCATCGTGTTCTAGAGGCTGCACGGAGGTCTGCCGAGTGTTTTGCAAGAAGAGAAAGAAAGTTGTCCAAAACAGCTTGCAATCGAATGTTCATGTGAATAGAAAAGGCAGGAGAGTGGTCAGGTACTGTTTTCTCTCACTTGGCAAGCTGCGCACACAATCGCAGTGTTGTACAGCTTGTTTCATCACCTTTGCGAACTTGCCGCTCTCTGCGGCTCCCGGAGACGAAGAAGCTGCTTCTTCGCGCAAAGACGATTCTGCCGCTCACAGTGCTCTGCAGTGTGTGTCTTCTGCCGAAAGTGGCCCGGGAGCGGTGCTTAGCTCTGCAGAGCACCGTACCTTCGTCTTTAGCGTCTCTTCTCGTCTACATCTTAGCAAAAAGCTTTTCCACTCTGTCTGGCAAGGAGAAACTGTGCCAGCACAAAAATCATCTCCCATCGTGTTCTACAGGCTGCACGGAGGTCTGCCGAGTGTTTTGCAAGAAGAGAAAGAAAGTTGTCCAAAACAGCTTGCAATCGAATGTTCATGTGAATAGAAAAGGCAGGAGAGTGGTCAGGTACTGTTTTCTCTCAGTTGGCAAGCTGCGCACACAATCGCAGTGTTGTACAGCTTGTTTCATCACCTTTGCGAACTTGCCGCTCTCTCCGGCTCCCGGAGACGAAGAAGCTGCTTCTTCGCGCAAAGACGATTCTGCCGCTCACAGTGCTCTGCGGTGTGCGCCTTCTGCCGAAAGAGGCCCGGGAGCTGTGCTTAGCTCTGCAGAGCACCGTACCTTCGTCTTTAGCGTCTCTTCTCGTCTACATCTTAGCAAAAAGCTTTTCCACTCTGTCTGGCAAGGAGAAACTGTGCCAGCACAGAAAACATCTCCAATCGTGTTCTAGAGGCTGCACGGAGGTCTGCCGAGTGTTTTGCAAGAAGAGAAAGAAAGTTGTCCAAAACAGCTTGCAATCGAATGTTCATGTGAATAGAAAAGGCAGGAGAGTTTTCAGGTACTGTTTTCTCTCAGTTGGCAAGCTGCGCACACAATCGCAGTGTTGTACAGCTTGTTTCATCACCTTTGCGAACTTGCCGCTCTCTGCGGCTCCCGGAGACGAAGAAGCTGCTTCTTCGCGCAAAGACGATTCTGCCGCTCACAGTGCTCTGCAGTGTGTGTCTTCTGCCGAAAGTGGCCCGGGAGCGGTTCTTAGCTCTGCCGAGCACCGTACCTTCGTCTTTAGCGTCTCTTCTCGTCTACATCTTAGCAAAAAGCTTTTCCACTCTGTCTGGCAAGGAGAAACTGTGCCAGCACAGAAAACATCTCCCATCGTGTTCTAGAGGCTGCACGGAGGTCTGCCGAGTGTTTTGCAAGAAGAGAAAGAAAGTTGTCCAAAACAGCTTGCAATCGAATGTTCATGTGAATAGAAAAGGCAGGAGAGTGGTCAGGTACTGTTTTCTCTCACTTGGCAAGCTGCGCACACAATCGCAGTGTTGTACAGCTTGTTTCATCACCTTTGCGAACTTGCCGCTCTCTGCGGCTCCCGGAGACGAAGAAGCTGCTTCTTCGCGCAAAGACGATTCTGCCGCTCACAGTGCTCTGCGGTTGTGTCTTCTGCCGAAAGTGGCACGGGAGCGGTTCTTAGCTCTGCAGAGCACCGTACCTTCGTCTTTAGCGTCTCTTCTCGTCTACATCTTAGCAAAAAGCTTTTCCACTCTGTCTGGCAAGGAGAAACTGTGCCTGCACAGAAAACATCTCCCATCGTGTTCTAGAGGCTGCACGGAGGTCTGCCGAGTGTTTTGCAAGAAGAGAAAGAAAGTTGTCCAAAACAGCTTGCAATCGAATGTTCATGTGAATAGAAAAGGCAGGAGAGTGGTCAGGTACTGTTTTCTCTCAGTTGGCAAGCTGCGCACACAATCGCAGTGTTGTACAGCTTGTTTCATCACCTTTGCGAACTTGCCGCTCTCTGCGGCTCCCGGAGACGAAGAAGCTGCTTCTTCGCGCAAAGACGATTCTGCCGCTCACAGTGCTCTGCGGTGTGCGCCTTCTGCCGAAAGAGGCCTGGGAGCTGTGCTTTGCTCTGCAGAGTACCGTACCTTCGTCTTTAGCCTCTCTTCTCGTCTACATCTTAGCAAAAAGCTTTTCCACTGTGTCTGGCAAGGAGAAACTGTGCCAGCACAGAAAACATCTCCCATCGTGTTCTAGAGGCTGCACGGAGGTCTGCCGAGTGTTTTGCAAGAAGAGAAAGAAAGTTGTCCAAAACAGCTTGCAATCGAATGTTCATGTGAATAGAAAAGGCAGGAGAGTGGACAGGTACTGTTTTCTCTCAGTTGGCAAGCTGCGCACACAATCGCAGTGTTGTACAGCTTGTTTCATCACCTTGGCGAACTTGCCGCTCTCTCCGGCTCCCGGAGACGAAGAAGCTGCTTCTTCGCGCAAAGACGATTCTGCCGCTCACAGTGCTCTGCGGTGTGTGTCTTCTGCCGAAAGTGGCCCGGGCGCGGTTCTCAGCTCTGCCGAGCACCGTACCTTCGTCTTTAGCGTCTCTTCTCGTCTACATCTTAGCAAAAAGCTTTTCCACTGTGTCTGGCAAGGAGAAACTGTGCCAGCACAGAAAACATCTCCCATCGTGTTCTAGAGGCTGCACGGAGGTCTGCCGAGTGTTTTGCAAGAAGAGAAAGAAAGTTGTCCAAAACAGCTTGCAATCGAATGTTCATGTGAATAGAAAAGGCAGGAGAGTGGTCAGGTACTGTTTTCTCTCAGTTGGCAAGCTGCGCACACAATCGCAGTGTTGTACAGCTTGTTTCATCACCTTTGCGAACTTGCCGCTCTCTCCGGCTCCCGGAGACGAAGAAGCTGCTTCTTCGCGCAAAGACCATTCTGCCGCTCACAGTGCTCTGCAGTGTGTGTCTTCTGCCGAAAGTGGCCCGGGAACGGTGCTTAGCTCTGCAGAGCACCGTACCTTCGTCTTTAGCCTCTCTTCTCGTCTACATCTTAGCAAAAAGCTTTTCCACTGTGTCTGGCAAGGAGAAACTGTGCCAGCACAAAAATCATCTCCCATCGTGTTCTAGAGGCTGCACGGAGGTCTGCCGAGTGTTTTGCAAGAAGAGAAAGAAAGTTGTCCAAAACAGCTTGCAATCGAATGTTCATGTGAATAGAAAAGGCAGGAGAGTGGTCAGGTACTGTTTTCTCTCAGTTGGCAAGCTGCGCACACAATCGCAGTGTTGTACAGCTTGTTTCATCACCTTTGCGAACTTGCCGCTCTCTGCGGCTCCCGGAGACGAAGAAGCTGCTTCTTCGCGCAAAGACGATTCTGCCGCTCACAGTGCTCTGCAGTGTGTGTCTTCTGCCGAAAGTGGCCCGGGAGCGGTTCTTAGCTCTGCAGAGCACCGTACCTTCGTCTTTAGCCTCTCTTCTCGTCTACATCTTAGCAAAAAGCTTTTCCACTGTGTCTGGCAAGGAGAAACTGTGCCAGCACAAGAATGCTCTCCCATCGTGTTCTAGAGGCTGCACGGAGGTCTGCCGAGTGTTTTGCAAGAAGAGAAAGAAAGTTGTCCAAAACAGCTTGCAATCGAATGTTCATGTGATTAGAAAAGGCAGGAGAGTGGTCAGGTACTGTTTTCTCTCACTTGGCAAGCTGCGCACACAATCGCATTGTTGTACAGCTTGTTTCATCACCTTTGCGAAGCTGCCGCTCTCTCCGGCTCCCGGAGACGAAGTAGCTGCTTCTTCGCGCAAAGACGATTCTGCCGCTCACAGTGCTCTGCGGTGTGCGCCTTCTGCCGAAAGTGGCCCGGGAGCTGTGCTTAGCTCTGCAGAGCACCGTACCTTCGTCTTTAGCGTCTCTTCTCGTCTACATCTTAGCAAAAAGCTTTTCCACTCTGTCTGGCAAGGAGAAACTGTGCCAGCACAGAAAACATCTCCCATCGTGTTCTAGAGGCTGCACGGAGGTCTGCCGAGTGTTTTGCAAGAAGAGAAAGAAAGTTGTCCAAAACAGCTTGCAATCGAATGTTCATGTGAATAGAAAAGGCAGGAGAGTGGTCAGGTACTGTTTTCTCTCACTTGGCAAGCTGCGCACACAATCGCAGTGTTGTACAGCTTGTTTCATCACCTTTGCGAACTTGCCGCTCTCTCCGGCTCCCGGAGACGAAGAAGCTGCTTCTTCGCGCAAAGACGATTCTGCCGCTCACAGTGCTCTGCAGTGTGTGTCTTCTGCCGAAAGTGGCCCGGGAGCGGTTCTTAGCTCTGCAGAGCACCGTACCTTCGTCTTTAGCGTCTCTTCTCGTCTACATCTTAGCAAAAAGCTTTTCCACTGTGTCTGGCAAGGAGAAACTGTGCCTGCACAGAAAACATCTCCCATCGTGTTCTAGAGGCTGCACGGAGGTCTGCCGAGTGTTTTGCAAGAAGAGAAAGAAAGTTGTCCAAAACAGCTTGCAATCGAATGTTCATGTGAATAGAAAAGGCAGTAGAGTGGTCAGGTACTGTTTTCTCTCACTTGGCAAGCTGCGCACACAATCGCAGTGTTGTACAGCTTGTTTCATCACCTTTGCGAACTTGCCGCTCTCTGCGGCTCCCGGAGACGAAGAAGCTGCTTCTTCGCGCAAAGACGATTCTGCCGCTCACAGTGCTCTGCGGTGTGCGCCTTCTGCCGAAAGAGGCCGGGGAGCTGTGCGTAGCTCTGCAGAGCACCGTACCTTCGTCTTTAGCGTCTCTTCTCGTCTACATCTCAGCAAAAAGCTTTTCCACTCTGTCTGGCAAGGAGAAACTGTGCCAGCACAGAAAACATCTCCCATCGTGTTCTAGAGGCTGCACGGAGGTCTGCCGAGTGTTTTGCAAGAAGAGAAAGAAAGTTGTCCAAAACAGCTTGCAATCGAATGTTCATGTGACTAGAAAAGGCCGGAGAGTGGACAGGTACTGTTTTCTCTCAGTTGGCAAGCTGCGCACACAATCGCAGTGTTGTATAGCTTGTTTCATCACCTTTGCGAACTTGCCGCTCTCTCCGGCTCCCGGAGACGAAGAAGCTGCTTCTTCGCGCAAAGACCATTCTGCCGCTCACAGTGCACTGCGGCGTGTGTCTTCTGCCGAAAGTGGCCCGGGAGCGGTTCTTAGCTCTGCAGAGCACCGTACCTTCGTCTTTAGCGTCTCTTCTCGTCTACATCTTAGCAAAAAGCTTTTCCACTCTGTCTGGCAAGGAGAAACTGTGCCTGCACAGAAAACATCTCCCATCGTGTTCTAGAGGCTGCACGGAGGTCTGCCGAGTGTTTTGCAAGAAGAGAAAGAAAGTTGTCCAAAACAGCTTGCAATCGAATGTTCATGTGAATAGAAAAGGCAGGAGAGTGGTCAGGTACTGTTTTCTCTCACTTGGCAAGCTGCGCACACAATCGCAGTGTTGTACAGCTTGTTTCATCACCTTTGCGAACTTGCCGCTCTCTCCGGCTCCCGGAGACGAAGAAGCTGCTTCTTCGCGCAAAGACGATTCTGCCGCTCACAGTGCTCTGCAGTGTGTGTCTTCTGCCGAAAGTGGCCCGGGAGCGGTTCTTAGCTCTGCAGAGCACCGTACCTTCGTCTTTAGCGTCTCTTCTCGTCTACATCTTAGCAAAAAGCTTTTCCACTCTGTCTGGCAAGGAGAAACTGTGCCAGCACAGAAAACATCTCCCATCGTGTTCTAGAGGCTGCACGGAGGTCTGCCGAGTGTTTTGCAAGAAGAGAAAGAAAGTTGTCCAAAACAGCTTGCAATCGAATGTTCATGTGAATAGAAAAGGCAGGAGAGTGGTCAGGTACTGTTTTCTCTCAGTTGGCAAGCTGCGCACACAATCGCAGTGTTGTACAGCTTGTTTCATCACCTTTGCGAACTTGCCGCTCTCTGCGGCTCCCGGAGACGAAGAAGCTGCTTCTTCGCGCAAAGACGATTCTGCCGCTCACAGTGCTCTGCAGTGTGTGTCTTCTGCCGAAAGTGGCCCGGGAGCGGTTCTTAGCTCTGCAGAGCACCGTACCTTCGTCTTTAGCGTCTCTTCTCGTCTACATCTTAGCAAAAAGCTTTTCCACTGTGTCTGGCAAGGAGAAACTGTGCCTGCACAGAAAACATCTCCCATCGTGTTCTAGAGGCTGCACGGAGGTCTGCCGAGTGTTTTGCAAGAAGAGAAAGAAAGTTGTCCAAAACAGCTTGCAATCGAATGTTCATGTGAATAGAAAAGGCAGTAGAGTGGTCAGGTACTGTTTTCTCTCACTTGGCAAGCTGCGCACACAATCGCAGTGTTGTACAGCTTGTTTCATCACCTTTGCGAACTTGCCGCTCTCTCCGGCTCCCGGAGACGAAGAAGCTGCTTCTTCGCGCAAAGACGATTCTGCCGCTCACAGTGCTCTGCGGTGTGCGCCTTCTGCCGAAAGAGGCCGGGGAGCTGTGCGTAGCACTGCAGAGCACCGTACCTTCGTTTTTAGCGTCTCTTCTCGTCTACATCTTAGCAAAAAGCTTTTCCACTGTGTGTGGCAAGGAGAAACTGTGCCAGCACAAAAATCATCTCCCATCGTGTTCTAGAGGCTGCACGGAGGTCTGCCGAGTGTTTTGCAAGAAGAGAAAGAAAGTTGTCCAAAACAGCTTGCAATCGAATGTTCATGTGAATAGAAAAGGCAGGAGAGTGGTCAGGTACTGTTTTCTCTCACTTGGCAAGCTGCGCACACAATCGCAGTGTTGTACAGCTTGTTTCATCACCTTTGCGAACTTGCCGCTCTCTGCGGCTCCCGGAGACGAAGAAGCTGCTTCTTCGCGCAAAGACGATTCTGCCGCTCACAGTGCTCTGCGGTGTGTGTCTTCTGCCGAAAGTGGCCCGGGAGCGGTTCTTAGCTCTGCAGAGCACCGTACCTTCGTCTTTAGCGTCTCTTCTCGTCTACATCTTAGCAAAAAGCTTTTCCACTCTGTCTGGCAAGGAGAAACTGTGCCAGCACAGAAAACATCTCCCATCGTGTTCTAGAGGCTGCACGGAGGTCTGCCGAGTGTTTTGCAAGAAGAGAAAGAAAGTTGTCCAAAACAGCTTGCAATCGAATGTTCATGTGAATAGAAAAGGCAGGAGAGTGGTCAGGTACTGTTTTCTCTCACTTGGCAAGCTGCGCACACAATCGCAGTGTTGTACAGCTTGTTTCATCACCTTTGCGAACATGCCGCTCTCTCCGGCTCCCGGAGACGAAGAAGCTGCTTCTTCGCGCAGAGACGATTCTGCCGCTCACAGTGCTCTGCAGTGTGTGTCTTCTGCCGAAAGTGGCCCGGGAGCTGTGCTTAGCTCTGCAGAGCACCGTACCTTCGTCTTTAGCGTCTCTTCTCGTCTACATCTTAGCAAAAAGCTTTTCCACTGTGTCTGGCAAGGAGAAACTGTGCCAGCACAAGAATGCTCTCCCATCGTGTTCTAGAGGCTGCACGGAGGTCTGCCGAGTGTTTTGCAAGAAGAGAAAGAAAGTTGTCCAAAACAGCTTGCAATCGAATGTTCATGTGAATAGAAAAGGCAGGAGAGTTGTCAGGTACTGTTTTCTCTCAGTTGGCAAGCTGCGCACACAATCGCAGTGTTGTACAGCTTGTTTCATCACCTTTGCGAACTTGCCGCTCTCTCCGGCTCCCGGAGACGAAGAAGCTGCTTCTTCGCGCAAAGACGATTCTGCCGCTCACAGTGCTCTGCAGTGTGTGTCTTTTGCCGAAAGTGGCCCGGGAGCTGTGCTTAGCTCTGCAGAGCACCGTACCTTCGTCTTTAGCGTCTCTTCTCGTCTACATCTTTGCAAAAAGCTTTTCCACTCTGTCTGGCAAGGAGAAACTGTGCCAGCATAAAAATCATCTCCCATCGTGTTCTAGAGGCTGCACGGAGGTTTGCCGAGTGTTTTGCAAGAAGAGAAAGAAAGTTGTCCAAAACAGCTTGCAATCGAATGTTCATGTGAATAGAAAAGGCAGGAGAGTGGTCAGGTACTGTTTTCTCTCAGTTGGCAAGCTGCGCACACAATCGCAGTGTTGTACAGCTTGTTTCATCACCTTTGCGAACTTGCCGCTCTCTCCGGCTCCCGGAGACGAAGAAGCTGCTTCTTCGCGCAAAGACGATTCTGCCGCTCACAGTGCTCTGCAGTGTGTGTCTTCTGCCGAAAGTGGCCCGGGAGCGGTTCTTAGCTCTGCAGAGCACCGTACCTTCGTTTTTAGCGTCTCTTCTCGTCTACATCTTAGCAAAAAGCTTTTCCACTGTGTGTGGCAAGGAGAAACTGTGCCAGCACAAAAATCATCTCCCATCGTGTTCTAGAGGCTGCACGGAGGTCTGCCGAGTGTTTTGCAAGAAGAGAAAGAAAGTTGTCCAAAACAGCTTGCAATCGAATGTTCATGTGAATAGAAAAGGCAGGAGAGTGGTCAGGTACTGTTTTCTCTCACTTGGCAAGCTGCGCACACAATCGCAGTGTTGTACAGCTTGTTTCATCACCTTTGCGAACTTGCCGCTCTCTGCGGCTCCCGGAGACGAAGAAGCTGCTTCTTCGCGCAAAGACGATTCTGTCGCTCACAGTGCTCTGCGGTGTGTGTCTTCTGCCGAAAGTGGCCCGGGAGCGGTTCTTAGCTCTGCAGAGCACCGTACCTTCGTCTTTAGCGTCTCTTCTCGTCTACATCTTAGCAAAAAGCTTTTCCACTGTGTCTGGCAAGGAGAAACTGTGCCAGCACAGAAAACATCTCCCATCGTGTTCTAGAGGCTGCACGGAGGTCTGCCGAGTGTTTTGCAAGAAGAGAAAGAAAGTTGTCCAAAACAGCTTGCAATCGAATGTTCATGTGAATAGAAAAGGCAGGAGAGTGGTCAGGTACTGTTTTCTCTCAGTTGGCAAGCTGCGCACACAATCGCAGTGTTGTACAGCTTGTTTCATCACCTTTGCGAACTTGCCGCTCTCTGCGGCTCCCGGAGACGAAGAAGCTGCTTCTTCGCGCAGAGACGATTCTGCCGCTCACAGTGCTCTGCAGTGTGTGTCTTCTGCCGAAAGTGGCCCGGGAGCGGTGCTTAGCTCTGCAGAGCACCGTACCTTCGTCTTTAGCGTCTCTTCTCGTCTACATCTTAGCAAAAAGCTTTTCCACTCTGTCTGGCAAGGAGAAACTGTGCCAGCACAAAAATCATCTCCCATCGTGTTCTACAGGCTGCACGGAGGTCTGCCGAGTGTTTTGCAAGAAGAGAAAGAAAGTTGTCCAAAACAGCTTGCAATCGAATGTTCATGTGAATAGAAAAGGCAGGAGAGTGGTCAGGTACTGTTTTCTCTCAGTTGGTAAGCTGCGCACACAATCGCAGTGTTGTACAGCTTGTTTCATCACCTTTGCGAACTTGCCGCTCTCTCCGGCTCCCGGAGACGAAGAAGCTGCTTCTTCGCGCAAAGACGATTCTGCCGCTCACAGTGCTCTGCAGTGTGTGTCTTCTGCCGAAAGTGGCCCGGGAGCTGTGCTTAGCTCTGCCGAGCACCGTACCTTCGTCTTTAGCGTCTCTTCTCGTCTACATCTTAGCAAAAAGCTTTTCCACTCTGTCTGGCAAGGAGAAACTGTGCCAGCACAAGAATGCTCTCCCATCGTGTTCTAGAGGCTGCACGGAGGTCTGCCGAGTGTTTTGCAAGAAGAGAAAGAAAGTTGTCCAAAACAGCTTGCAATCGAATGTTCATGTGAATAGAAAAGGCAGGAGAGTGGTCAGGTACTGTTTTCTCTCACTTGGCAAGCTGCGCACACAATCGCAGTGTTGTACAGCTTGTTTCATCACCTTTGCGAACTTGCCGCTCTCTGCGGCTCCCGGAGACGAAGAAGCTGCTTCTTCGCGCAAAGACGATTCTGCCGCTCACAGTGCTCTGCGGTGTGTGTCTTCTGCCGAAAGTGGCCCGGGAGCGGTTCTTAGCTCTGCAGAGCACCGTACCTTCGTCTTTAGCGTCTCTTCTCGTCTACATCTTAGCAAAAAGCTTTTCCACTGTGTCTGGCAAGGAGAAACTGTGCCAGCACAGAAAACATCTCCCATCGTGTTCTAGAGGCTGCACGGAGGTCTGCTGAGTGTTTTGCAAGAAGAGAAAGAAAGTTGTCCAAAACAGCTTGCAATCGAATGTTCATGTGAATAGAAAAGGCAGGAGAGTGGTCAGGTACTGTTTTCTCTCAGTTGGCAAGCTGCGCACACAATCGCAGTGTTGTACAGCTTGTTTCATCACCTTTGCGAACTTGCCGCTCTCTCCGGCTCCCGGAGACGAAGTAGCTGCTTCTTCGCGCAAAGACGATTCTGCCGCTCACAGTGCTCTGCAGTGTGTGTCTTCTGCCGAAAGTGGCCCGGGAGCTTTGCTTAGCTCTGCAGAGCACCGTACCTTCGTCTTTAGCGTCTCTTCTCGTCTACATCTTTGCAAAAAGCTTTTCCACTCTGTCTGGCAAGGAGAAACTGTGCCAGCATAAAAATCATCTCCCATCGTGTTCTAGAGGCTGCACGGAGGTTTGCCGAGTGTTTTGCAAGAAGAGAAAGAAAGTTGTCCAAAACAGCTTGCAATCGAATGTTCATGTGAATAGAAAAGGCAGGAGAGTGGTCAGGTATTGTTTTCTCTCAGTTGGCAAGCTGCGCACACAATCGCAGTGTTGTACAGCTTGTTTCATCACCTTTGCGAAGCTGCCGCTCTCTGCGGGTCCCGGAGACGAAGTAGCTGCTTCTTCGCGCAAAGACGATTCTGCCGCTCACAGTGCTCTGCGGTGTGCGCCTTCTGCCGAAAGTGGCCCGGGAGCTGTGCTTAGCTCTGCAGAGCACCGTACCTTCGTCTTTAGCGTCTCTTCTCGTCTACATCTTAGCAAAAAGCTTTTCCACTCTGTCTGGCAAGGAGAAACTGTGCCAGCACAGAAAACATCTCCCATCGTGTTCTAGAGGCTGCACGGAGGTCTGCCGAGTGTTTTGCAAGAAGAGAAAGAAAGTTGTCCAAAACAGCTTGCAATCGAATGTTCATGTGAATAGAAAAGGCAGGAGAGTGGTCAGGTACTGTTTTCTCTCAGTTGGCAAGCTGCGCACACAATCGCAGTGTTGTACAGCTTGTTTCATCACCTTTGCGAACTTGCCGCTCTCTCCGGCTCCCGGAGACGAAGTAGCTGCTTCTTCGCGCAAAGACGATTCTGCCGCTCACAGTGCTCTGCAGTGTGTGTCTTCTGCCGAAAGTGGCCCGGGAGCTGTGCTTAGCTCTGCAGAGCACCGTACCTTCGTCTTTAGCGTCTCTTCTCGTCTACATCTTTGCAAAAAGCTTTTCCACTCTGTCTGGCAAGGAGAAACTGTGCCAGCATAAAAATCATCTCCCATCGTGTTCTAGAGGCTGCACGGAGGTTTGCCGAGTGTTTTGCAAGAAGAGAAAGAAAGTTGTCCAAAACAGCTTGCAATCGAATGTTCATGTGAATAGAAAAGGCAGGAGAGTGGTCAGGTACTGTTTTCTCTCAGTTGGCAAGCTGCGCACACAATCGCAGTGTTGTACAGCTTGTTTCATCACCTTTGCGAACTTGCCGCTCCTCGGCTCCCGGAGACGAAGAAGCTGCTTCTTCGCGCAAAGACGATTCTGCCGCTCACAGTGCTCTGCAGTGTGTGTCTTCTGCCGAAAGTGGCCCGGGAGCGGTTCTTAGCTCTGCAGAGCACCGTACCTTCGTTTTTAGCGTCTCTTCTCGTCTACATCTTAGCAAAAAGTTTTTCCACTGTGTGTGGCAAGGAGAAACTGTGCCAGCACAAAAATCATCTCCCATCGTGTTCTAGAGGCTGCACGGAGGTCTGCCGAGTGTTTTGCAAGAAGAGAAAGAAAGTTGTCCAAAACAGCTTGCAATCGAATGTTCATGTGAATAGAAAAGGCAGGAGAGTGGTCAGGTACTGTTTTCTCTCACTTGGCAAGCTGCGCACACAATCGCAGTGTTGTACAGCTTGTTTCATCACCTTTGCGAACTTGCCGCTCTCTGCGGCTCCCGGAGACGAAGAAGCTGCTTCTTCGCGCAAAGACGATTCTGCCGCTCACAGTGCTCTGCGGTGTGTGTCTTCTGCCGAAAGTGGCCCGGGAGCGGTTCTTAGCTCTGCAGAGCACCGTACCTTCGTCTTTAGCGTCTCTTCTCGTCTACATCTTAGCAAAAAGCTTTTCCACTGTGTCTGGCAAGGAGAAACTGTGCCTGCACAGAAAACATCTCCCATCGTGTTCTAGAGGCTGCACGGAGGTCTGCCGAGTGTTTTGCAAGAAGAGAAAGAAAGTTGTCCAAAACAGCTTGCAATCGAATGTTCATGTGAATAGAAAAGGCAGGAGAGTGGTCAGGTACTGTTTTCTCTCACTTGGCAAGCTGCGCACACAATCGCAGTGTTGTACAGCTTGTTTCATCACCTTTGCGAACTTGCCGCTCTCTGCGGCTCCCGGAGACGAAGAAGCTGCTTCTTCGCGCAGAGACGATTCTGCCGCTCACAGTGCTCTGCAGTGTGTGTCTTCTGCCGAAAGTGGCCCGGGAGCGGTGCTTAGCTCTGCAGAGCACCGTACCTTCGTCTTTAGCGTCTCTTCTCGTCTACATCTTAGCAAAAAGCTTTTCCACTCTGTCTGGCAAGGAGAAACTGTGCCAGCACAAAAATCATCTCCCATCGTGTTCTACAGGCTGCACGGAGGTCTGCCGAGTGTTTTGCAAGAAGAGAAAGAAAGTTGTCCAAAACAGATTGCAATCGAATGTTCATGTGAATAGAAAAGGCAGGAGAGTTGTCAGGTACTGTTTTCTCTCAGTTGGTAAGCTGCGCGCACAATCGCAGTGTTGTACAGCTTGTTTCATCACCTTTGCGAACTTGCCGCTCTCTCCGGCTCCCGGAGACGAAGAAGCTGCTTCTTCGCGCAAAGACGATTCTGCCGCTCACAGTGCTCTGCAGTGTGTGTCTTCTGCCGAAAGTGGCCCGGGAGCTGTGCTTAGCTCTGCAGAGCACCGTACCTTCGTCTTTAGCGTCTCTTCTCGTCTACATCTTAGCAAAAAGCTTTTCCACTGTGTCTGGCAAGGAGAAACTGTGCCAGCACAAGAATGCTCTCCCATCGTGTTCTAGAGGCTGCACGGAGGTCTGCCGAGTGTTTTGCAAGAAGAGAAAGAAAGTTGTCCAAAACAGCTTGCAATCGAATGTTCATGTGAATAGAAAAGGCAGGAGAGTGGTCAGGTACTGTTTTCTCTCAGTTGGCAAGCTGCGCACACAATCGCAGTGTTGTACAGCTTGTTTCATCACCTTTGCGAACTTGCCGCTCTCTGCGGCTCCCGGAGACGAAGAAGCTGCTTCTTCGCGCAAAGACGATTCTGCCGCTCACAGTGCTCTGCGGTGTGTGTCTTCTGCCGAAAGTGGCCCGGGAGCGGTTCTTAGCTCTGCAGAGCACCGTACCTTCGTCTTTAGCGTCTCTTCTCGTCTACATCTTAGCAAAAAGCTTTTCCACTGTGTCTGGCAAGGAGAAACTGTGCCTGCACAGAAAACATCTCCCATCGTGTTCTAGAGGCTGCACGGAGGTCTGCCGAGTGTTTTGCAAGAAGAGAAAGAAAGTTGTCCAAAACAACTTGCAATCGAATGTTCATGTGAATAGAAAAGGCAGGAGAGTGGTCAGGTACTGTTTTCTCTCAGTTGGCAAGCTGCGCACACAATCGCAGTGTTGTACAGCTTGTTTCATCACCTTTGCGAACTTGCCGCTCTCTGCGGCTCCCGGAGACGAAGAAGCTGCTTCTTCGCGCAGAGACGATTCTGCCGCTCACAGTGCTCTGCAGTGTGTGTCTTCTGCCGAAAGTGGCCCGGGAGCTGTGCTTAGCTCTGCAGAGCACCGTACCTTCGTCTTTAGCGTCTCTTCTCGTCTACATCTTAGCAAAAAGCTTTTCCACTCTGTCTGGCAAGGAGAAACTGTGCCAGCACAAAAATCATCTCCCATCGTGTTCTACAGGCTGCACGGAGGTCTGCCGAGTGTTTTGCAAGAAGAGAAAGAAAGTTGTCCAAAACAGCTTGCAATCGAATGTTCATGTGAATAGAAAAGGCAGGAGAGTGGTCAGGTACTGTTTTCTCTCAGTTGGCAAGCTGCGCACACAATCGCAGTGTTGTACAGCTTGTTTCATCACCTTTGCGAACTTGCCGCTCTCTCCGGCTCCCGGAGACGAAGAAGCTGCTTCTTCGCGCAAAGACGATTCTGCCGCTCACAGTGCTCTGCGGTGTGCGCCTTCTGCCGAAAGAGGCCGGGGAGCTGTGCGTAGCTCTGCAGAGCACCGTACCTTCGTCTTTAGCGTCTCTTCTCGTCTACATCTTAGCAAAAAGCTTTTCCACTGTGTCTGGCAAGGAGAAACTGTGCCAGCACAGAAAACATCTCCCATCGTGTTCTAGAGGCTGCACGGAGGTCTGCCGAGTGTTTTGCAAGAAGAGAAAGAAAGTTGTCCAAAACAGCTTGCAATCGAATGTTCATGTGAATAGAAAAGGCAGGAGAGTGGTCAGGTACTGTTTTCTCTCAGTTGGCAAGCTGCGCACACAATCGCAGTGTTGTACAGCTTGTTTCATCACCGTTGCGAACTTGCCGCTCTCTCCGGCTCCCGGAGACGAAGAAGCTGCTTCTTCGCGCAAAGACGATTCTGCCGCTCACAGTGCTCTGCAGTGTGTGTCTTCTGCCGAAAGTGGCCCGGGAGCGGTTCTTAGCTCTGCCGAGCACCGTACCTTCGTCTTTAGCGTCTCTTCTCGTCTACATCTTAGCAAAAAGCTTTTCCACTCTGTCTGGCAAGGAGAAACTGTGCCAGCACAGAAAACATCTCCCATCGTGTTCTAGAGGCTGCACGGAGGTCTGCCGAGTGTTTTGCAAGAAGAGAAAGAAAGTTGTCCAAAACAGCTTGCAATCGAATGTTCATGTGAATAGAAAAGGCAGGAGAGTGGTCAGGTACTGTTTTCTCTCAGTTGGCAAGCTGCGCACACAATCGCAGTGTTGTACAGCTTGTTTCATCACCTTTGCGAACTTGCCGCTCTCTGCGGCTCCCGGAGACGAAGAAGCTGCTTCTTCGCGCAAAGACCATTCTGCCGCTCACAGTGCTCTGCGGTGTGTGTCTTCTGCCGAAAGTGGCCCGGGAGCGGTTCTTAGCTCTGCAGAGCACCGTACCTTCGTCTTTAGCGTCTCTTCTCGTCTACATCTTAGCAAAAAGCTTTTCCACTCTGTCTGGCAAAGAGAAACTGTGCCAGCACAAAAATCATCTCCCATCGTGTTCTAGAGGCTGCACGGAGGTCTGCCGAGTGTTTTGCAAGAAGAGAAAGAAAGTTGTCCTAAACAGCTTGCAATCGAATGTTCATGTGATTAGAAAAGGCAGGAGAGTGGTCAGGTACTGTTTTCTCTCAGTTGGCAAGCTGCGCACACAATCGCAGTGTTGTACAGCTTGTTTCATCACCTTTGCGAACTTGCCACTCTCTCCGGCTCCCGGAGACGAAGAAGCTGCTTCTTCGCGCAAAGACGATTCTGCCGCTCACAGTGCTCTGCGGTGTGTGTCTTCTGCCGAAAGAGGCCGGGGATCTGTGCTTAGCTCTGCAGAGTACCGTACCTTCGTCTTTAGCCTCTCTTCTCGTCTACATCTTAGCAAAAAGCTTTTCCACTCTGTCTGGCAAGGAGAAACTGTGCCTGCACAGAAAACATCTCCCATCGTGTTCTAGAGGCTGCACGGAGGTCTGCCGAGTGTTTTGCAAGAAGAGAAAGAAAGTTGTCCAAAACAGCTTGCAATCGAATGTTCATGTGAATAGAAAAGGCAGGAGAGTGGTCAGGTACTGTTTTCTCTCACTTGGCAAGCTGCGCACACAATCGCAGTGTTGTACAGCTTGTTTCATCACCTTTGCGAACTTGCCGCTCTCTGCGGCTCCCGGAGACGAAGAAGCTGCTTCTTCGCGCAAAGACGATTCTGCCGCTCACAGTGCTCTGCGGTGTGTGTCTTCTGCCGAAAGTGGCCCGGGAGCGGTTCTTAGCTCTGCAGAGCACCGTACCTTCGTCTTTAGCGTCTCTTCTCGTCTACATCTTAGCAAAAAGCTTTTCCACTGTGTCTGGCAAGGAGAAACTGTGCCAGCACAGAAAACATCTCCCATCGTGTTCTAGAGGCTGCACGGAGGTCTGCCGAGTGTTTTGCAAGAAGAGAAAGAAAGTTGTCCAAAACAGCTTGCAATCGAATGTTCATGTGAATAGAAAAGGCAGGAGAGTGGTCAGGTACTGTTTTCTCTCACTTGGCAAGCTGCGCACACAATCGCAGTGTTGTACAGCTTGTTTCATCACCTTTGCGAACTTGCCGCTCTCTGCGGCTCCCGGAGACGAAGAAGCTGCTTCTTCGCGCAGAGACGATTCTGCCGCTCACAGTGCTCTGCAGTGTGTGTCTTCTGCCGAAAGTGGCCCGGGAGCCGTGCTTAGCTCTGCAGAGCACCGTACCTTCGTCTTTAGCGTCTCTTCTCGTCTACATCTTAGCAAAAAGCTTTTCCACTCTGTCTGGCAAGGAGAAACTGTGCCAGCACAAAAATCATCTCCCATCGTGTTCTAGAGGCTGCACGGAGGTCTGCCGAGTGTTTTGCAAGAAGAGAAAGAAAGTTGTCCAAAACAGCTTGCAATCGAATGTTCATGTGAATAGAAAAGGCAGGAGAGTGGTCAGGTACTGTTTTCTCTCAGTTGGCAAGCTGCGCACACAATCGCAGTGTTGTACAGCTTGTTTCATCACCTTTGCGAACTTGCCGCTCTCTGCGGCTCCCGGAGACGAAGAAGCTGCTTCTTCGCGCAAAGACGATTCTGCCGCTCACAGTGCTCTGCAGTGTGTGTCTTCTGCCGAAAGTGGCCCGGGAGCGGTTCTTAGCTCTGCAGAGCACCGTACCTTCGTCTTTAGCGTCTCTTCTCGTCTACATCTTAGCAAAAAGCTTTTCCACTCTGTCTGGCAAGGAGAAACTGTGCCAGCACAAAAATCATCTCCCATCGTGTTCTAGAGGCTGCACGGAGGTCTGCCGAGTGTTTTGCAAGAAGAGAAAGAAAGTTGTCCAAAACAGCTTGCAATCGAATGTTCATGTGAATAGAAAAGGCAGGAGAGTGGTCAGGTACTGTTTTCTCTCACTTGGCAAGCTGCGCACACAATCGCAGTGTTGTACAGCTTGTTTCATCACCTTTGCGAACTTGCCGCTCTCTGCGGCTCCCGGAGACGAAGAAGCTGCTTCTTCGCGCAAAGACGATTCTGCCGCTCACAGTGCTCTGCGGTGTGTGTCTTCTGCCGAAAGTGGCCCGGGAGCGGTTCTTAGCTCTGCAGAGCACCGTACCTTCGTCTTTAGCCTCTCTTCTCGTCTACATCTTAGCAAAAAGCTTTTCCACTGTGTCTGGCAAGGAGAAACTGTGCCTGCACAGAAAACATCTCCCATCGTGTTCTAGAGGCTGCACGGAGGTCTGCCGAGTGTTTTGCAAGAAGAGAAAGAAAGTTGTCCAAAACAACTTGCAATCGAATGTTCATGTGAATAGAAAAGGCAGGAGAGTGGTCAGGTACTGTTTTCTCTCAGTTGGCAAGCTGCGCACACAATCGCAGTGTTGTACAGCTTGTTTCATCACCTTTGCGAACTTGCCGCTCTCTCCGGCTCCCGGAGACGAAGAAGCTGCTTCTTCGCGCAGAGACGATTCTGCCGCTCACAGTGCTCTGCAGTGTGTGTCTTCTGCCGAAAGTGGCCCGGGAGCTGTGCTTAGCTCTGCAGAGCACCGTACCTTCGTCTTTAGCGTCTCTTCTCGTCTACATCTTAGCAAAAAGCTTTTCCACTCTGTCTGGCAAGGAGAAACTGTGCCAGCACAGAAAACATCTCCCATCGTGTTCTAGAGGCTGCACGGAGGTCTGCCGAGTGTTTTGCAAGAAGAGAAAGAAAGTTGTCCAAAACAGCTTGCAATCGAATGTTCATGTGAATAGAAAAGGCAGGAGAGTGGTCAGGTACTGTTTTCTCTCAGTTGGCAAGCTGCGCACACAATCGCAGTGTTGTACAGCTTGTTTCATCACCTTTGCGAACTTGCCGCTCTCTGCGGCTCCCGGAGACGAAGAAGCTGCTTCTTCGCGCAAAGACCATTCTGCCGCTCACAGTGCTCTGCGGTGTGTGTCTTCTGCCGAAAGTGGCCCGGGAGCGGTTCTTAGCTCTGCAGAGCACCGTACCTTCGTCTTTAGCGTCTCTTCTCGTCTACATCTTAGCAAAAAGCTTTTCCACTGTGTCTGGCAAGGAGAAACTGTGCCTGCACAGAAAACATCTCCCATCGTGTTCTAGAGGCTGCACGGAGGTCTGCCGAGTGTTTTGCAAGAAGAGAAAGAAAGTTTTCCAAAACAGCTTGCAATCGAATGTTCATGTGAATAGAAAAGGCAGGAGAGTGGTCAGGTACTGTTTTCTCTCAGTTGGCAAGCTGCGCACACAATCGCAGTGTTGTACAGCTTGTTTCATCACCGTTGCGAACTTGCCGCTCTCTCCGGCTCCCGGATACGAAGAAGCTGCTTCTTCGCGCAAAGACGATTCTGCCGCTCACAGTGCTCTGCAGTGTGTGTCTTCTGCCGAAAGAAGCCCGGGAGCTGTGCTTAGCTCTGCAGAGCACCGTACCTTCGTCTTTAGCCTCTCTTCTCGTCTACATCTTAGCAAAAAGCTTTTCCACTCTGTCTGGCAAAGAGAAACTGTGCCAGCACAAAAATCATCTCCCATCGTGTTCTACAGGCTGCACGGAGGTCTGCCGAGTGTTTTGCAAGAAGAGAAAGAAAGTTGTCCTAAACAGCTTGCAATCGAATGTTCATGTGATTAGAAAAGGCAGGAGAGTGGTCAGGTACTGTTTTCTCTCAGTTGGCAAGCTGCGCACACAATCGCAGTGTTGTACAGCTTGTTTCATCACCTTTGCGAACTTGCCGCTCTCTCCGGCTCCCGGAGACGAAGAAGCTGCTTCTTCGCGCAAAGACGATTCTGCCGCTCACAGTGCTCTGCGGTGTGTGTCTTCTGCCGAAAGAGGCCGGGGAGCTGTGCTTAGCTCTGCAGAGTACCGTACCTTCGTCTTTAGCGTCTCTTCTCGTCTACATCTTAGCAAAAAGCTTTTCCACTCTGTCTGGCAAGGAGAAACTGTGCCTGCACAGAAAACATCTCCCATCGTGTTCTAGAGGCTGCACGGAGGTCTGCCGAGTGTTTTGCAAGAAGAGAAAGAAAGTTGTCCAAAACAGCTTGCAATCGAATGTTCATGTGAATAGAAAAGGCAGGAGAGTGGACAGGTAATGTTTTCTCTCAGTTGGCAAGCTGCGCACACAATCGCAGTGTTGTACAGCTTGTTTCATCACCTTTGCGAACTTGCCGCTCTCTCCGGCTCCCGGAGACGAAGAAGCTGCTTCTTCGCGCTAAGACGATTCTGCCGCTCACAGTGCTCTGCAGTGTGTGTCTTCTGCCGAAAGAAGCCCGGGAGCTGTGCTTAGCTCTGCAGAGCACCGTACCTTCGTCTTTAGCGTCTCTTCTCGTCTACATCTTAGCAAAAAGCTTTTCCACTCTGTCTGGCAAGGAGAAACTGTGCCAGCATAAAAATCATCTCCCATCGTGTTCTAGAGGCTGCACGGAGGTCTGCCGAGTGTTTTGCAAGAAGAGAAAGAAAGTTGTCCAAAACAGCTTGCAATCGAATGTTCATGTGAATAGAAAAGGAAGGAGAGTGGTCAGGTACTGTTTTCTCTCAGTTGGCAAGCTGCGCACACAATCGCAGTGTTGTACAGCTTGTTTCATCACCTTTGCGAACTTGCCGCTCTCTCCGGCTCCCGGAGACGAAGAAGCTGCTTCTTCGCGCAAAGACGATTCTGCCGCTCACAGTGCTCCGCAGTGTGTGTCTTCTGCCGAAAGTGGCCCGGGAGCGGTTCTTAGCTCTGCAGAGCACCGTACCTTCGTCTTTAGCCTCTCTTCTCGTCTACATCTTAGCAAAAAGCTTTTCCACTGTGTCTGGCAAGGAGAAACTGTGCCTGCACAGAAAACATCTCCCATCGTGTTCTAGAGGCTGCACGGAGGTCTGCCGAGTGTTTTGCAAGAAGAGAAAGAAAGTTGTCCAAAACAACTTGCAATCGAATGTTCATGTGAATAGAAAAGGCAGGAGAGTGGTCAGGTACTGTTTTCTCTCAGTTGGCAAGCTGCGCACACAATCGCAGTGTTGTACAGCTTGTTTCATCACCTTTGCGAACTTGCCGCTCTCTCCGGCTCCCGGAGACGAAGAAGCTGCTTCTTCGCGCAGAGACGATTCTGCCGCTCACAGTGCTCTGCAGTGTGTGTCTTCTGCCGAAAGTGGCCCGGGAGCTGTGCTTAGCTCTGCAGAGCACCGTACCTTCGTCTTTAGCGTCTCTTCTCGTCTACATCTTAGCAAAAAGCTTTTCCACTCTGTCTGGCAAGGAGAAACTGTGCCAGCACAGAAAACATCTCCCATCGTGTTCTAGAGGCTGCACGGAGGTCTGCCGAGTGTTTTGCAAGAAGAGAAAGAAAGTTGTCCAAAACAGCTTGCAATCGAATGTTCATGTGAATAGAAAAGGCAGGAGAGTGGTCAGGTACTGTTTTCTCTCAGTTGGCAAGCTGCGCACACAATCGCAGTGTTGTACAGCTTGTTTCATCACCTTTGCGAACTTGCCGCTCTCTGCGGCTCCCGGAGACGAAGAAGCTGCTTCTTCGCGCAAAGACCATTCTGCCGCTCACAGTGCTCTGCGGTGTGTGTCTTCTGCCGAAAGTGGCCCGGGAGCGGTTCTTAGCTCTGCAGAGCACCGTACCTTCGTCTTTAGCCTCTCTTCTCGTCTACATCTTAGCAAAAAGCTTTTCCACTGTGTCTGGCAAGGAGAAACTGTGCCTGCACAGAAAACATCTCCCATCGTGTTCTAGAGGCTGCACGGAGGTCTGCCGAGTGTTTTGCAAGAAGAGAAAGAAAGTTTTCCAAAACAGCTTGCAATCGAATGTTCATGTGAATAGAAAAGGCAGGAGAGTGGTCAGGTACTGTTTTCTCTCAGTTGGCAAGCTGCGCACACAATCGCAGTGTTGTACAGCTTGTTTCATCACCGTTGCGAACTTGCCGCTCTCTCCGGCTCCCGGATACGAAGAAGCTGCTTCTTCGCGCAAAGACGATTCTGCCGCTCACAGTGCTCTGCAGTGTGTGTCTTCTGCCGAAAGAAGCCCGGGAGCTGTGCTTAGCTCTGCAGAGCACCGTACCTTCGTCTTTAGCCTCTCTTCTCGTCTACATCTTAGCAAAAAGCTTTTCCACTCTGTCTGGCAAAGAGAAACTGTGCCAGCACAAAAATCATCTCCCATCGTGTTCTACAGGCTGCACGGAGGTCTGCCGAGTGTTTTGCAAGAAGAGAAAGAAAGTTGTCCTAAACAGCTTGCAATCGAATGTTCATGTGATTAGAAAAGGCAGGAGAGTGGTCAGGTACTGTTTTCTCTCAGTTGGCAAGCTGCGCACACAATCGCAGTGTTGTACAGCTTGTTTCATCACCTTTGCGAACTTGCCGCTCTCTCCGGCTCCCGGAGACGAAGAAGCTGCTTCTTCGCGCAAAGACGATTCTGCCGCTCACAGTGCTCTGCGGTGTGTGTCTTCTGCCGAAAGAGGCCGGGGAGCTGTGCTTAGCTCTGCAGAGTACCGTACCTTCGTCTTTAGCGTCTCTTCTCGTCTACATCTTAGCAAAAAGCTTTTCCACTCTGTCTGGCAAGGAGAAACTGTGCCTGCACAGAAAACATCTCCCATCGTGTTCTAGAGGCTGCACGGAGGTCTGCCGAGTGTTTTGCAAGAAGAGAAAGAAAGTTGTCCAAAACAGCTTGCAATCGAATGTTCATGTGAATAGAAAAGGCAGGAGAGTGGACAGGTAATGTTTTCTCTCAGTTGGCAAGCTGCGCACACAATCGCAGTGTTGTACAGCTTGTTTCATCACCTTTGCGAACTTGCCGCTCTCTCCGGCTCCCGGAGACGAAGAAGCTGCTTCTTCGCGCAAAGACGATTCTGCCGCTCACAGTGCTCTGCAGTGTGTGTCTTCTGCCGAAAGAAGCCCGGGAGCTGTGCTTAGCTCTGCAGAGCACCGTACCTTCGTCTTTAGCGTCTCTTCTCGTCTACATCTTAGCAAAAAGCTTTTCCACTCTGTCTGGCAAGGAGAAACTGTGCCAGCATAAAAATCATCTCCCATCGTGTTCTAGAGGCTGCACGGAGGTCTGCCGAGTGTTTTGCAAGAAGAGAAAGAAAGTTGTCCAAAACAGCTTGCAATCGAATGTTCATGTGAATAGAAAAGGCAGGAGAGTGGTCAGGTACTGTTTTCTCTCAGTTGGCAAGCTGCGCACACAATCGCAGTGTTGTACAGCTTGTTTCATCACCTTTGCGAACTTGCCGCTCTCTCCGGCTCCCGGAGACGAAGAAGCTGCTTCTTCGCGCAAAGACGATTCTGCCGCTCACAGTGCTCCGCAGTGTGTGTCTTCTGCCGAAAGTGGCCCGGGAGCGCTTCTTAGCTCTGCAGAGCACCGTACCTTCGTTTTTAGCGTCTCTTCTCGTCTACATCTTAGCAAAAAGCTTTTCCACTGTGTGTGGCAAGGAGAAACTGTGCCAGCACAAAAATCATCTCCCATCGTGTTCTAGAGGCTGCACGGAGGTCTGCCGAGTGTTTTGCAAGAAGAGAAAGAAAGTTGTCCAAAACAGCTTGCAATCGAATGTTCATGTGAATAGAAAAGGCAGGAGAGTGGTCAGGTACTGTTTTCTCTCACTTGGCAAGCTGCGCACACAATCGCAGTGTTGTACAGCTTGTTTCATCACCTTTGCGAACTTGCCGCTCTCTGCGGCTCCCGGAGACGAAGAAGCTGCTTCTTCGCGCAAAGACGATTCTGCCGCTCACAGTGCTCTGCAGTGTGTGTCTTCTGCCGAAAGTGGCCCGGGAGCGGTTCTTAGCTCTGCAGAGCACCGTACCTTCGTCTTTAGCGTCTCTTCTCGTCTACATCTTAGCAAAAAGCTTTTCCACTGTGTCTGGCAAGGAGAAATTGTGCCTGCACAGAAAACATCTCCCATCGTGTTCTAGAGGCTGCACGGAGGTCTGCCGAGTGTTTTGCAAGAAGAGAAAGAAAGTTGTCCAAAACACCTTGCAATCGAATGTTCATGTGAATAGAAAAGGCAGGAGAGTGGTCAGGTACTGTTTTCTCTCACTTGGCAAGCTGCGCACACAATCGCAGTGTTGTACAGCTTGTTTCATCACCTTTGCGAACTTGCCGCTCTCTGCGGCTCCCGGAGACGAAGAAGCTGCTTCTTCGCGCAGAGACGATTCTGCCGCTCACAGTGCTCTGCAGTGTGTGTCTTCTGCCGAAAGAGGCCCGGGAGCGGTGCTTAGCTCTGCAGAGCACCGTACCTTCGTCTTTAGCGTCTCTTCTCGTCTACATCTTAGCAAAAAGCTTTTCCACTCTGTCTGGCAAGGAGAAACTGTGCCAGCACAAAAATCATCTCCCATCGTGTTCTGCAGGCTGCACGGAGATCTGCCGAGTGTTTTGCAAGAAGAGAAAGAAAGTTGTCCAAAACAGATTGCAATCGAATGTTCATGTGAATAGAAAAGGCAGGAGAGTTTTCAGGTACTGTTTTCTCTCAGTTGGTAAGCTGCGCACACAATCGCAGTGTTGTACAGCTTGTTTCATCACCTTTGCGAACTTGCCGCTCTCTCCGGCTCCCGGAGACGAAGAAGCTGCTTCTTCGCGCAAAGACGATTCTGCCGCTCACAGTGCTCTGCAGTGTGTGTCTTCTGCCGAAAGTGGCCCGGGAGCTGTGCTTAGCTCTGCAGAGCACCGTACCTTCGTCTTTAGCGTCTCTTCTCGTCTACATCTTAGCAAAAAGCTTTTCCACTGTGTCTGGCAAGGAGAAACTGTGCCAGCACAAGAATGCTCTCCCATCGTGTTCTAGAGGCTGCACGGAGGTCTGCCGAGTGTTTTGCAAGAAGAGAAAGAAAGTTGTCCAAAACAGCTTGCAATCGAATGTTCATGTGAATAGAAAAGGCAGGAGAGTGGTCAGGTACTGTTTTCTCTCAGTTGGCAAGCTGCGCACACAATCGCAGTGTTGTACAGCTTGTTTCATCACCTTTGCGAACTTGCCGCTCTCTCCGGCTCCCGGAGACGAAGAAGCTGCTTCTTCGCGCAAAGACGATTCTGCCGCTTACAGTGCTCTGCGGTGTGCGCCTTCTGCCGAAAGAGGCCGGGGAGCTGTGCGTAGCTCTGCAGAGCACCGTACCTTCGTCTTTAGCGTCTCTTCTCGTCTACATCTTAGCAAAAAGCTTTTCCACTCTGTCTGGCAAGGAGAAACTGTGCCAGCACAGAAAACATCTCCCATCGTGTTCTAGAGGCTGCACGGAGGTCTGCCGAGTGTTTTGCAAGAAGAGAAAGAAAGTTGTCCAAAACAGCTTGCAATCGAATGTTCATGTGAATAGAAAAGGCAGGAGAGTGGTCAGGTACTGTTTTCTCTCAGTTGGCAAGCTGCGCACACAATCGCAGTGTTGTACAGCTTGTTTCATCACCTTTGCGAACTTGCCGCTCTCTCCGGCTCCCGGAGACGAAGAAGCTGCTTCTTCGCGCAAAGACCATTCTGCCGCTCACAGTGCTCTGCAGTGTGTGTCTTCTGCCGAAAGTGGCCCGGTAGCGGTTCTTAGCTCTGCCGAGCACCGTACCTTCGTCTTTAGCGTCTCTTCTCGTCTACATCTTAGCAAAAAGCTTTTCCACTCTGTCTGGCAAGGAGAAACTGTGCCAGCACAGAAAACATCTCCCATCGTGTTCTAGAGGCTGCACGGAGGTCTGCCGAGTGTTTTGCAAGAAGAGAAAGAAAGTTGTCCAAAACAGCTTGCAATCGAATGTTCATGTGAATAGAAAAGGCAGGAGAGTGGTCAGGTACTGTTTTCTCTCAGTTGGCAAGCTGCGCACACAATCGCAGTGTTGTACAGCTTGTTTCATCACCTTTGCGAACTTGCCGCTCTCTCCGGCTCCCGGAGACGAAGAAGCTGCTTCTTCGCGCAAAGACCATTATGCCGCTCACAGTGCTCTGCAGTGTGTGTCTTCTGCCGAAAGAGGCCCGGGAGCTGTGCTTAGCTCTGCAGAGCACCGTACCTTCGTCTTTAGCCTCTCTTCTCGTCTACATCTTAGCAAAAAGCTTTTCCACTCTGTCTGGCAAGGAGAAACTGTGCCAGCACAAAAATCATCTCCCATCGTGTTCTAGAGGCTGCACGGAGGTCTGCCGAGTGTTTTGCAAGAAGAGAAAGAAAGTTGTCCAAAACAGCTTGCAATCGAATGTTCATGTAAATAGAAAAGGCAGGAGAGTGGTCAGGTACTGTTTTCTCTCAGTTGGCAAGCTGCGCACACAATCGCAGTGTTGTACAGCTTGTTTCATCACCTTTGCGAACTTGCCGCTCTCTCCGGCTCCCGGAGACGAAGAAGCTGCTTCTTCGCGCAAAGACGATTCTGCCGCTCACAGTGCTCTGCGGTGTGTGTCTTCTGCCGAAAGTGGCCCGGGAGCGGTGCTTAGCTCTGCCGAGCACCGTACCTTCGTCTTTAGCGTCTCTTCTCGTCTACATCTTAGCAAAAAGCTTTTCCACTGTGTCTGGCAAGGAGAAACTGGGCCAGCACAGAAAACATCTCCCATCGTGTTCTAGAGGCTGCACGGAGGTCTGCCGAGTGTTTTGCAAGAAGAGAAAGAAAGTTGTTCAAAACAGCTTGCAATCGAATGTTCATGTGAATAGAAAAGGCAGGAGAGTGGTCAGGTACTGTTTTCTCTCACTTGGCAAGCTGCGCACACAATCGCAGTGTTGTACAGCTTTTTTCATCACCTTTGCGAAGCTGCCGCTCTCTCCGGCTCCCGGAGACGAAGAAGCTGCTTCTTCGCGCAAAGACCATTATGCCGCTCACAGTGCTCTGCAGTGTGTGTCTTCTGCCGAAAGAGGCCCGGGAGCTGTGCTTAGCTCTGCAGAGCACCGTACCTTCGTCTTTAGCCTCTCTTCTCGTCTACATCTTAGCAAAAAGCTTTTCCACTCTGTCTGGCAAGGAGAAACTGTGCCAGCACAAAAATCATCTCCCATCGTGTTCTAGAGGCTGCACGGAGGTCTGCCGAGTGTTTTGCAAGAAGAGAAAGAAAGTTGTCCAAAACAGCTTGCAATCGAATGTTCATGTAAATAGAAAAGGCAGGAGAGTGGTCAGGTACTGTTTTCTCTCAGTTGGCAAGCTGCGCACACAATCGCAGTGTTGTACAGCTTGTTTCATCACCTTTGCGAACTTGCCGCTCTCTCCGGCTCCCGGAGACGAAGAAGCTGCTTCTTCGCGCAAAGACGATTCTGCCGCTCACAGTGCTCTGCAGTGTGTGTCTTCTGCCGAAAGTGGCCCGGGAGCGGTTCTTAGCTCTGCAGAGCACCGTACCTTCGTCTTTAGCGTCTCTTCTCGTCTACATCTTAGCAAAAAGCTTTTCCACTCTGTCTGGCAAGGAGAAACTGTGCCAGCACAAGAATGATCTCCCATCGTGTTCTAGAGGCTGCACGGAGGTCTGCCGAGTGTTTTGCAAGAAGAGAAAGAAAGTTGTCCAAAACAGCTTGCAATCGAATGTTCATGTGAATAGAAAAGGCAGGAGAGTGGTCAGGTACTGTTTTCTCTCACTTGGCAAGCTGCGCACACAATCGCAGTGTTGTACAGCTTGTTTCATCACCTTTGCGAACTTGCCGCTCTCTGCGGCTCCCGGAGACGAAGAAGCTGCTTCTTCGCGCAAAGACGATTCTGCCGCTCACAGTGCTCTGCGGTGTGTGTCTTCTGCCGAAAGTGGCCCGGGAGCGGTGCTTAGCTCTGCCGAGCACCGTACCTTTGTCTTTAGCGTCTCTTCTCGTCTACATCTTAGCAAAAAGCTTTTCCACTGTGTCTGGCAAGGAGAAACTGTGCCAGCACAGAAAACATCTCCCATCGTGTTCTGCAGGCTGCACGGAGGTCTGCCGAGTGTTTTGCAAGAAGAGAAAGAAAGTTGTCCAAAACAGCTTGCAATCGAATGTTCATGTGATTAGAAAAGGCAGGAGAGTGGTCAGGTACTGTTTTCTCTCACTTGGCAAGCTGCGCACACAATCGCAGTGTTGTACAGCTTGTTTCATCACCTTTGCGAACTTGCCGCTCTCTCCGGCTCCCGGAGACGAAGAAGCTGCTTCTTCGCGCAAAGACCATTCTGCCGCTCACAGTGCTCTGCAGTGTGTGTCTTCTGCCGAAAGAGGCCCGGGAGCTGTGCTTAGCTCTGCAGAGCACCGTACCTTCGTCTTTAGCGTCTCTTCTCGTCTACATCTTAGCAAAAAGCTTTTCCACTGTGTCTGGCAAGGAGAAACTGTGCCAGCACAAAAATCATCTCCCATCGTGTTCTAGAGGCTGCACGGAGGTCTGCCGAGTGTTTTGCAAGAAGAGAAAGAAAGTTGTCCAAAACAGCTTGCAATCGAATGTTCATGTGATTAGAAAAGGCAGGAGAGTGGTCAGGTACTGTTTTCTCTCACTTGCCAAGCTGCGCACACAATCGCATTGTTGTACAGCTTGTTTCATCACCTTTGCGAAGCTGCCGCTCTCTCCGGCTCCCGGAGACGAAGAAGCTGCTTCTTCGCGCAAAGACGATTCTGCCGCTCACAGTGCTCTGCAGTGTGTGTCTTCTGCCGAAAGTGGCCCGGGAGCTGTGCTTAGCTCTGCAGAGCACCGTACCTTCGTCTTTAGCCTCTCTTCTCGTCTACATCTTAGCAAAAAGCTTTTCCACTCTGTCTGGCAAGGAGAAACTGTGCCAGCACAAGAATGATCTCCCATCGTGTTCTAGAGGCTGCACGGAGGTCTGCCGAGTGTTTTGCAAGAAGAGAAAGAAAGTTGTCCAAAACAGCTTGCAATCGAATGCTCATGTGAATAGAAAAGGCAGGAGAGTGGTCAGGTACTGTTTTCTCTCAGTTGGCAAGCTGCGCACACAATCGCAGTGTTGTACAGCTTGTTTCATCACCTTTGCGAACTTGCCGCTCTCTGCGGCTCCCGGAGACGAAGAAGCTGCTTCTTCGCGCAAAGACGATTCTGCCGCTCACAGTGCTCTGCAGTGTGTGTCTTCTGCCGAAAGTGGCCCGGGAGCGGTTCTTAGCTCTGCAGAGCACCGTACCTTCGTCTTTAGCGTCTCTTCTCGTCTACATCTTAGCAAAAAGCTTTTCCACTGTGTCTGGCAAGGAGAAACTGTGCCAGCACAAAAATCATCTCCCATCGTGTTCTAGAGGCTGCACGGAGGTCTGCCGAGTGTTTTGCAAGAAGAGAAAGAAAGTTGTCCTAAACAGCTTGCAATCGAATATTCATGTGATTAGAAAAGGCAGGAGAGTGGACAGGTACTGTTTTCTCTCACTTGGCAAGCTGCGCACACAATCGCAGTGTTGTACAGCTTGTTTCATCACCTTTGCGAACTTGCCGCTCTCTCCGGCTCCCGGAGACGAAGAAGCTGCTTCTTCGCGCAAAGACGATTCTGCCGCTCACAGTGCTCTGCAGTGTGTGTCTTCTGCCGAAAGAGGCCCGGGAGCTGTGCTTAGACCTGCAGAGCACCGTACCTTCGTTTTTAGCGTCTCTTCTCGTCTACATCTTAGCAAAAAGCTTTTCCACTCTGTCTGGCAAGGAGAAACTGTGCCAGCACAAAAATCATCTCCCATCGTGTTCTAGAGGCTGCACGGAGGTCTGCCGAGTGTTTTGCAAGAAAAGAAAGAAAGTTGCCCTAAACAGCTTGCAATCGAATGTTCATGTGAATAGAAAAGGCAGGAGAGTGGTCAGGTACTGTTTTCTCTCACTTGGCAAGCTGCGCACACAATCGCAGTGTTGTACAGCTTGTTTCATCACCTTTGCGAACTTGCCGCTCTCTGCGGCTCCCGGAGACGAAGAAGCTGCTTCTTCGCGCAAAGACGATTCTGCCGCTCACAGTGCTCTGCGGTGTGTGTCTTCTGCCGAAAGTGGCCCGGGAGCGGTTCTTAGCTCTGCAGAGCACCGTACCTTCGTCTTTAGCCTCTCTTCTCGTCTACATCTTAGCAAAAAGCTTTTCCACTCTGTCTGGCAAGGAGAAACTGTGCCTGCACAGAAAACATCTCCCATCGTGTTCTAGAGGCTGCACGGAGGTCTGCCGAGTGTTTTGCAAGAAGAGAAAGAAAGTTGTCCAAAACAGCTTGCAATCGAATGTTCATGTGAATAGAAAAGGCAGGAGAGTGGTCAGGTACTGTTTTCTCTCAGTTGGCAAGCTGCGCACACAATCGCAGTGTTGTACAGCTTGTTTCATCACCTTTGCGAAGCTGCCGCTCTCTCCGGCTCCCGGAGACGAAGAAGCTGCTTCTTCGCGCAAAGACGATTCTGCCGCTCACAGTGCTCTGCAGTGTGTGTCTTCTGCCGAAAGTGGCCCGGGAGCTGTGCTTAGCTCTGCAGAGCACCGTACCTTCGTCTTTAGCGTCTCTTCTCGTCTACATCTTAGCAAAAAGCTTTTCCACTCTGTCTGGCAAGGAGAAACTGTGCCAGCACAAAAATCATCTCCCATCGTGTTCTAGAGGCTGCACGGAGGTCTGCCGAGTGTTTTGCAAGAAGAGAAAGAAAGTTGTCCAAAACAGCTTGCAATCGAATGTTCATGTGAATAGAAAAGGCAGGAGAGTGGTCAGGTACTGTTTTCTCTCAGTTGGCAAGCTGCGCACACAATCGCAGTGTTGTACAGCTTGTTTCATCACCTTTGCGAACTTGCCGCTCTCTCCGGCTCCCGGAGACGAAGAAGCTGCTTCTTCGCGCAAAGACGATTCTGCCGCTCACAGTGCTCTGCGGTGTGCGCCTTCTGCCGAAAGAGGCCGGGGAGCTGTGCGTAGCTCTGCAGAGCACCGTACCTTCGTCTTTAGCGTCTCTTCTCGTCTACATCTTAGCAAAAAGCTTTTCCACTCTGTCTGGCAAGGAGAAACTGTGCCAGCACAGAAAACATCTCCCATCGTGTTCTAGAGGCTGCACGGAGGTCTGCCGAGTGTTTTGCAAGAAGAGAAAGAAAGTTGTCCAAAACAGCTTTCAATCGAATGTTCATGTGAATAGAAAAGGCAGGAGAGTGGTCAGGTACTGTTTTCTCTCAGTTGGCAAGCTGCGCACACAATCGCAGTGTTGTACAGCTTGTTTCATCACCTTTGCGAACTTGCCGCTCTCTCCGGCTCCCGGAGACGAAGAAGCTGCTTCTTCGCGCAAAGACGATTCTGCCGCTCACAGTGCTCTGCGGTGTGTGTCTTCTGCCGAAAGTGGCCCGGGAGCGGTTCTTAGCTCTGCCGAGCACCGTACCTTCGTCTTTAGCGTCTCTTCTCGTCTACATCTTAGCAAAAAGCTTTTCCACTGTGTCTGGCAAGGAGAAACTGTGCCAGCACAGAAAACATCTCCCATCGTGTTCTAGAGGCTGCACGGAGGTCTGCCGAGTGTTTTGCAAGAAGAGAAAGAAAGTTGTCCAAAACAGCTTGCAATCGAATGTTCATGTGAATAGAAAAGGCAGGAGAGTGGTCAGGTACTGTTTTCTCTCAGTTGGCAAGCTGCGCACACAATCGCAGTGTTGTACAGCTTGTTTCATCACCTTTGCGAACTTGCCGCTCTCTCCGGCTCCCGGAGACGAAGAAGCTGCTTCTTCGCGCAAAGACCATTCTGCCGCTCACAGTGCTCTGCGGTGTGTGTCTTCTGCCGAAAGTGGCCCGGGAGCGGTTCTTAGCTCTGCAGAGCACCGTACCTTCGTCTTTAGCGTCTCTTCTCGTCTACATCTTAGCAAAAAGCTTTTCCACTCTGTCTGGCAAGGAGAAACTGTGCCAGCACAAAAATCATCTCCCATCGTGTTCTACAGGCTGCACGGAGGTCTGCCGAGTGTTTTGCAAGAAGAGAAAGAAAGTTGTCCAAAACAGATTGCAATCGAATGTTCATGTGAATAGAAAAGGCAGGAGAGTTGTCAGGTACTGTTTTCTCTCAGTTGGCAAGCTGCGCACACAATCGCAGTGTTGTACAGCTTGTTTCATCACCTTTGCGAACTTGCCGCTCTCTCCGGCTCCCGGAGACGAAGAAGCTGCTTCTTCGCGCAAAGACGATTCTGCCGCTCACAGTGCTCTGCAGTGTGTGTCTTCTGCCGAAAGAAGCCCGGGAGCTGTGCTTAGCTCTGCAGAGCACCGTACCTTCGTCTTTAGCGTCTCTTCTCGTCTACATCTTAGCAAAAAGCTTTTCCACTCTGTCTGGCAAGGAGAAACTGTGCCAGCATAAAAATCATCTCCCATCGTGTTCTAGAGGCTGCACGGAGGTTTGCCGAGTGTTTTGCAAGAAGAGAAAGAAAGTTGTCCAAAACAGCTTGCAATCGAATGTTCATGTGAATAGAAAAGGCAGGAGAGTGGTCAGGTACTGTTTTCTCTCAGTTGGCAAGCTGCGCACACAATCGCAGTGTTGTACAGCTTGTTTCATCACCTTTGCGAACTTGCCGCTCTCTCCGGCTCCCGGAGACGAAGAAGCTGCTTCTTCGCGCAAAGACGATTCTGCCGCTCACAGTGCTCTGCAGTGTGTGTCTTCTGCCGAAAGTGGCCCGGGAGCGGTTCTTAGCTCTGCAGAGCACCGTACCTTCGTTTTTAGCGTCTCTTCTCGTCTACATCTTAGCAAAAAGCTTTTCCACTGTGTGTGGCAAGGAGAAACTGTGCCAGCACAAAAATCATCTCCCATCGTGTTCTAGAGGCTGCACGGAGGTCTGCCGAGTGTTTTGCAAGAAGAGAAAGAAAGTTGTCCAAAACAGCTTGCAATCGAATGTTCATGTGAATAGAAAAGGCAGGAGAGTGGTCAGGTACTGTTTTCTCTCACTTGGCAAGCTGCGCACACAATCGCAGTGTTGTACAGCTTGTTTCATCACCTTTGCGAACTTGCCGCTCTCTGCGGCTCCCGGAGACGAAGAAGCTGCTTCTTCGCGCAAAGACGATTCTGCCGCTCACAGTGCTCTGCGGTGTGTGTCTTCTGCCGAAAGTGGCCCGGGAGCGGTTCTTAGCTCTGCAGAGCACCGTACCTTCGTCTTTAGCGTCTCTTCTCGTCTACATCTTAGCAAAAAGCTTTTCCACTGTGTCTGGCAAGGAGAAACTGTGCCAGCACAGAAAACATCTCCCATCGTGTTCTAGAGGCTGCACGGAGGTCTGCCGAGTGTTTTGCAAGAAGAGAAAGAAAGTTGTCCAAAACAGCTTGCAATCGAATGTTCATGTGAATAGAAAAGGCAGGAGAGTGGTCAGGTACTGTTTTCTCTCACTTGGCAAGCTGCGCACACAATCGCAGTGTTGTACAGCTTGTTTCATCACCTTTGCGAACTTGCCGCTCTCTGCGGCTCCCGGAGACGAAGAAGCTGCTTCTTCGCGCAGAGACGATTCTGCCGCTCACAGTGCTCTGCAGTGTGTGTCTTCTGCCGAAAGTGGCCAGGGAGCGGTTCTTAGCTCTGCAGAGCACCGTACCTTCGTCTTTAGCGTCTCTTCTCGTCTACATCTTAGCAAAAAGCTTTTCCACTCTGTCTGGCAAGGAGAAACTGTGCCAGCACAAAAATCATCTCCCATCGTGTTCTACAGGCTGCACGGAGGTCTGCCGAGTGTTTTGCAAGAAGAGAAAGAAAGTTGTCCAAAACAGCTTGCAATCGAATGTTCATGTGAATAGAAAAGGCAGGAGAGTGGTCAGGTACTGTTTTCTCTCAGTTGGCAAGCTGCGCACACAATCGCAGTGTTGTACAGCTTGTTTCATCACCTTTGCGAACTTGCCGCTCTCTCCGGCTCCCGGAGACGAAGAAGCTGCTTCTTCGCGCAAAGACGATTCTGCCGCTCACAGTGCTCTGCGGTGTGCGCCTTCTGCCGAAAGAGGCCCGGGAGCTGTGCTTAGCTCTGCAGAGCACCGTACCTTCGTCTTTAGCGTCTCTTCTCGTCTACATCTTAGCAAAAAGCTTTTCCACTCTGTCTGGCAAGGAGAAACTGTGCCAGCACAGAAAACATCTCCAATCGTGTTCTAGAGGCTGCACGGAGGTCTGCCGAGTGTTTTGCAAGAAGAGAAAGAAAGTTGTCCAAAACAGCTTGCAATCGAATGTTCATGTGAATAGAAAAGGCAGGAGAGTTGTCAGGTACTGTTTTCTCTCAGTTGGCAAGCTGCGCACACAATCGCAGTGTTGTACAGCTTGTTTCATCACCTTTGCGAACTTGCCGCTCTCTGCGGCTCCCGGAGACGAAGAAGCTGCTTCTTCGCGCAAAGACGATTCTGCCGCTCACAGTGCTCTGCAGTGTGTGTCTTCTGCCGAAAGTGGCCCGGGAGCGGTTCTTAGCTCTGCCGAGCACCGTACCTTCGTCTTTAGCGTCTCTTCTCGTCTACATCTTAGCAAAAAGCTTTTCCACTCTGTCTGGCAAGGAGAAACTGTGCCAGCACAGAAAACATCTCCCATCGTGTTCTAGAGGCTGCACGGAGGTCTGCCGAGTGTTTTGCAAGAAGAGAAAGAAAGTTGTCCAAAACAGCTTGCAATCGAATGTTCATGTGAATAGAAAAGGCAGGAGAGTGGTCAGGTACTGTTTTCTCTCACTTGGCAAGCTGCGCACACAATCGCAGTGTTGTACAGCTTGTTTCATCACCTTTGCGAACTTGCCGCTCTCTGCGGCTCCCGGAGACGAAGAAGCTGCTTCTTCGCGCAAAGACGATTCTGCCGCTCACAGTGCTCTGCGGTGTGTGTCTTCTGCCGAAAGTGGCACGGGAGCGGTTCTTAGCTCTGCAGAGCACCGTACCTTCGTCTTTAGCGTCTCTTCTCGTCTACATCTTAGCAAAAAGCTTTTCCACTCTGTCTGGCAAGGAGAAACAGTGCCTGCACAGAAAACATCTCCCATCGTGTTCTAGAGGCTGCACGGAGGTCTGCCGAGTGTTTTGCAAGAAGAGAAAGAAAGTTGTCCAAAACAGCTTGCAATCGAATGTTCATGTGAATAGAAAAGGCAGGAGAGTGGTCAGGTACTGTTTTCTCTCAGTTGGCAAGCTGCGCACACAATCGCAGTGTTGTACAGCTTGTTTCATCACCTTTGCGAACTTGCCGCTCTCTCCGGCTCCCGGAGACGAAGAAGCTGCTTCTTCGCGCAAAGACGATTCTGCCGCTCACAGTGCTCTGCAGTGTGTGTCTTCTGCCGAAAGTGGCCCGGGAGCGGTGCTTAGCTCTGCAGAGCACCGTACCTTCTATTTTAGCGTCTCTTCTCGTCTACATCTTAGCAAAAAGCTTTTCCACTCTGTCTGGCAAGGAGAAACTGTGCCAGCACAAAAATCATCTCCCATCGTGTTCTAGAGGCTGCACGGAGGTCTGCCGAGTGTTTTGCAAGAAGAGAAAGAAAGTTGTCCAAAACAGCTTGCAATCGAATGTTCATGTGAATAGAAAAGGCAGGAGAGTGGTCAGGTACTGTTTTCTCTCACTTGGCAAGCTGCGCACACAATCGCAGTGTTGTACAGCTTGTTTCATCACCTTTGCGAACTTGCCGCTCTCTGCGGCTCCCGGAGACGAAGAAGCTGCTTCTTCGCGCAAAGACGATTCTGCCGCTCACAGTGCTCTGCGGTGTGCGCCTTCTGCCGAAAGAGGCCTGGGAGCTGTGCTTTGCTCTGCAGAGTACCGTACCTTCGTCTTTAGCCTCTCTTCTCGTCTACATCTTAGCAAAAAGCTTTTCCACTGTGTCTGGCAAGGAGAAACTGTGCCAGCACAGAAAACATCTCCCATCGTGTTCTAGAGGCTGCACGGAGGTCTGCCGAGTGTTTTGCAAGAAGAGAAAGAAAGTTGTCCAAAACAGCTTGCAATCGAATGTTCATGTGAATAGAAAAGGCAGGAGAGTGGACAGGTACTGTTTTCTCTCAGTTGGCAAGCTGCGCACACAATCGCAGTGTTGTACAGCTTGTTTCATCACCTTGGCGAACTTGCCGCTCTCTCCGGCTCCCGGAGACGAAGAAGCTGCTTCTTCGCGCAAAGACGATTCTGCCGCTCACAGTGCTCTGCGGTGTGTGTCTTCTGCCGAAAGTGGCCCGGGAGCGGTTCTTAGCTCTGCCGAGCACCGTACCTTCGTCTTTAGCGTCTCTTCTCGTCTACATCTTAGCAAAAAGCTTTTCCACTCTGTCTGGCAAGGAGAAACTGTGCCAGCACAGAAAACATCTCCCATCGTGTTCTAGAGGCTGCACGGAGGTCTGCCGAGTGTTTTGCAAGAAGAGAAAGAAAGTTGTCCAAAACAGCTTGCAATCGAATGTTCATGTGAATAGAAAAGGCAGGAGAGTTGTCAGGTACTGTTTTCTCTCAGTTGGTAAGCTGCGCACACAATCGCAGTGTTGTACAGCTTGTTTCATCAACTTTGCGAACTTGCCGCTCTCTGCGGCTCCCGGAGACGAAGAAGCTGCTTCTTCGCGCAAAGACGATTCTGCCGCTCACAGTGCTCTGCGGTGTGTGTCTTCTGCCGAAAGTGGCCCGGGCGCGGTTCTCAGCTCTGCCGAGCACCGTACCTTCGTCTTTAGCGTCTCTTCTCGTCTACATCTTAGCAAAAAGCTTTTCCACTCTGTCTGGCAAGGAGAAACTTTGCCAGCACAGAAAACATCTCCCATCGTGTTCTAGAGGCTGCACGGAGGTCTGCCGAGTGTTTTGCAAGAAGAGAAAGAAAGTTGTCCAAAACAGCTTGCAATCGAATGTTCATGTGAATAGAAAAGGCAGGAGAGTGGTCAGGTACTGTTTTCTCTCACTTGGCAAGCTGCGCACACAATCGCAGTGTTGTACAGCTTGTTTCATCACCTTTGCGAACTTGCCGCTCTCTCCGGCTCCCGGAGACGAAGAAGCTGCTTCTTCGCGCAAAGACCATTCTGCCGCTCACAGTGCTCTGCAGTGTGTGTCTTCTGCCGAAAGTGGCCCGGGAGCCGTGCTTAGCTCTGCAGAGCACCGTACCTTCGTCTTTAGCGTCTCTTCTCGTCTACATCTTAGCAAAAAGCTTTTCCACTCTGTCTGGCAAGGAGAAACTGTGCCAGCACAAAAATCATCTCCCATCGTGTTCTAGAGGCTGCACGGAGGTCTGCCGAGTGTTTTGCAAGAAGAGAAAGAAAGTTGTCCAAAACAGCTTGCAATCGAATGTTCATGTGAATAGAAAAGGCAGGAGAGTGGTCAGGTACTGTTTTCTCTCATTTGGCAAGCTGCGCACACAATCGCAGTGTTGTACAGCTTGTTTCATCACCTTTGCGAACTTGCCGCTCTCTGCGGCTCCCGGAGACGAAGAAGCTGCTTCTTCGCGCAAAGACGATTCTGCCGCTCACAGTGCTCTGCAGTGTGTGTCTTCTGCCGAAAGTGGCCCGGGAGCGGTTCTTAGCTCTGCAGAGCACCGTACCTTCGTTTTTAGCGTCTCTTCTCGTCTACATCTTAGCAAAAAGCTTTTCCACTGTGTCTGGCAAGGAGAAACTGTGCCAGCACAGAAATCATCTCCCATCGTGTTCTAGAGGCTGCACGGAGGTCTGCCGAGTGTTTTGCAAGAAGAGAAAGAAAGTTGTCCAAAACAGCTTGCAATCGAATGTTCATGTGAATAGAAAAGGCAGTAGAGTGGTCAGGTACTGTTTTCTCTCAGTTGGCAAGCTGCGCACACAATCGCAGTGTTGTACAGCTTGTTTCATCACCTTTGCGAACTTGCCGCTCTCTCCGGCTCCCGGAGACGAAGAAGCTGCTTCTTCGCGCAAAGACCATTCTGCCGCTCACAGTGCTCTGCGGTGTGTGTCTTCTGCCGAAAGTGGCCCGGGAACGGTGCTTAGCTCTGCAGAGCACCGTACCTTCGTCTTTAGCCTCTCTTCTCGTCTACATCTTAGCAAAAAGCTTTTCCACTGTGTCTGGCAAGGAGAAACTGTGCCAGCACAAAAATCATCTCCCATCGTGTTCTAGAGGCTGCACGGAGGTCTGCCGAGTGTTTTGCAAGAAGAGAAAGAAAGTTGTCCAAAACAGCTTGCAATCGAATGTTCATGTGAATAGAAAAGGCAGGAGAGTGGTCAGGTACTGTTTTCTCTCAGTTGGCAAGCTGCGCACACAATCGCAGTGTTGTACAGCTTGTTTCATCACCTTTGCGAACTTGCCGCTCTCTGCGGCTCCCGGAGACGAAGAAGCTGCTTCTTCGCGCAAAGACGATTCTGCCGCTCACAGTGCTCTGCAGTGTGAGTCTTCTGCCGAAAGAGGCCCGGGAGCTGTGCTTAGCTCTGCAGAGCACCGTACCTTCGTCTTTAGCCTCTCTTCTCGTCTACATCTTAGCAAAAAGCTTTTCCACTCTGTCTGGCAAGGAGAAACTGTGCCAGCACAAAAATCATCTCCCATCGTGTTCTAGAGGCTGCACGGAGGTCTGCCGAGTGTTTTGCAAGAAGAGAAAGAAAGTTGTCCAAAACAGCTTGCAATCGAATGTTCATGTGATTAGAAAAGGCAGGAGAGTGGTCAGGTACTGTTTTCTCTCACTTGGCAAGCTGCGCACACAATCGCATTGTTGTACAGCTTGTTTCATCACCTTTGCGAAGCTGCCGCTCTCTCCGGCTCCCGGAGACGAAGTAGCTGCTTCTTCGCGCAAAGACGATTCTGCCGCTCACAGTGCTCTGCGGTGTGCGCCTTCTGCCGAAAGTGGCCCGGGAGCTGTGCTTAGCTCTGCAGAGCACCGTACCTTCGTCTTTAGCGTCTCTTCTCGTCTACATCTTAGCAAAAAGCTTTTCCACTCTGTCTGGCAAGGAGAAACTGTGCCAGCACAGAAAACATCTCCCATCGTGTTCTAGAGGCTGCACGGAGGTCTGCCGAGTGTTTTGCAAGAAGAGAAAGAAAGTTGTCCAAAACAGCTTGCAATCGAATGTTCATGTGAATAGAAAAGGCAGGAGAGTGGTCAGGTACTGTTTTCTCTCACTTGGCAAGCTGCGCACACAATCGCAGTGTTGTACAGCTTGTTTCATCACCTTTGCGAACTTGCCGCTCTCTCCGGCTCCCGGAGACGAAGAAGCTGCTTCTTCGCGCAAAGACGATTCTGCCGCTCACAGTGCTCTGCAGTGTGTGTCTTCTGCCGAAAGTGGCCCGGGAGCGGTTCTTAGCTCTGCAGAGCACCGTACCTTCGTCTTTAGCGTCTCTTCTCGTCTACATCTTAGCAAAAAGCTTTTGCACTGTGTCTGGCAAGGAGAAACTGTGCCAGCACAAAAATCATCTCCCATCGTGTTCTAGAGGCTGCACGGAGGTCTGCCGAGTGTTTTGCAAGAAGAGAAAGAAAGTTGTCCAAAACAGCTTGCAATCGAATGTTCATGTGAATAGAAAAGGCAGGAGAGTGGTCAGGTACTGTTTTCTCTCACTTGGCAAGCTGCGCACACAATCGCAGTGTTGTACAGCTTGTTTCATCACCTTTGCGAACTTGCCGCTCTCTCCGGCTCCCGGAGACGAAGAAGCTGCTTCTTCGCGCAGAGACGATTCTGCCGCTCACAGTGCTCTGCAGTGTGTGTCTTCTGCCGAAAGTGGCCCGGGAGCGGTTCTTAGCTCTGCAGAGCACCGTACCTTCGTCTTTAGCGTCTCTTCTCGTCTACATCTTAGCAAAAAGCTTTTCCACTGTGTCTGGCAAGGAGAAACTGTGCCAGCACAGAAAACATCTCCCATCGTGTTCTAGAGGCTGCACGGAGGTCTGCCGAGTGTTTTGCAAGAAGAGAAAGAAAGTTGTCCAAAACAGCTTGCAATCGAATGTTCATGTGAATAGAAAAGGCAGGAGAGTGGTCAGGTACTGTTTTCTCTCAGTTGGCAAGCTGCGCACACAATCGCAGTGTTGTACAGCTTGTTTCATCACCTTTGCGAACTTGCCGCTCTCTCCGGCTCCCGGAGACGAAGAAGATGCTTCTTCGCGCAGAGACGATTCTGCCGCTCACAGTGCTCTGCAGTGTGTGTCTTCTGCCGAAAGTGGCCCGGGAGCGGTGCTTAGCTCTGCAGAGCACCGTACCTTCGTCTTTAGCGTCTCTTCTCGTCTACATCTTAGCAAAAAGCTTTTCCACTCTGTCTGGCAAGGAGAAACTGTGCCAGCACAAAAATCATCTCCCATCGTGTTCTACAGGCTGCACGGAGGTCTGCCGAGTGTTTTGCAAGAAGAGAAAGAAAGTTGTCCAAAACAGCTTGCAATCGAATGTTCATGTGAATAGAAAAGGCAGGAGAGTGGTCAGGTACTGTTTTCTCTCAGTTGGCAAGCTGCGCACACAATCGCAGTGTTGTACAGCTTGTTTCATCACCTTTGCGAACTTGCCGCTCTCTCCGGCTCCCGGAGACGAAGAAGCTGCTTCTTCGCGCAAAGACGATTCTGCCGCTCACAGTGCTCTGCGGTGTGTGTCTTCTGCCGAAAGTGGCCCGGGAACGGTGCTTAGCTCTGCAGAGCACCGTACCTTCGTCTTTAGCGTCTCTTCTCGTCTACATCTTAGCAAAAAGCTTTTCCACTCTGTCTGGCAAGGAGAAACTGTGCCAGCACAGAAAACATCTCCCATCGTGTTCTAGAGGCTGCACGGAGGTCTGCCGAGTGTTTTGCAAGAAGAGAAAGAAAGTTGTCCAAAACAGCTTGCAATCGAATGTTCATGTGAATAGAAAAGGCAGGAGAGTTGTCAGGTACTGTTTTCTCTCAGTTGGTAAGCTGCGCACACAATCGCAGTGTTGTACAGCTTGTTTCATCAACTTTGCGAACTTGCCGCTCTCTGCGGCTCCCGGAGACGAAGAAGCTGCTTCTTCGCGCAAAGACGATTCTGCCGCTCACAGTGCTCTGCGGTGTGTGTCTTCTGCCGAAAGTGGCCCGGGCGCGGTTCTCAGCTCTGCCGAGCACCGTACCTTCGTCTTTAGCGTCTCTTCTCGTCTACATCTTAGCAAAAAGCTTTTCCACTGTGTCTGGCAAGGAGAAACTGTGCCAGCACAGAAAACATCTCCCATCGTGTTCTAGAGGCTGCACGGAGGTCTGCCGAGTGTTTTGCAAGAAGAGAAAGAAAGTTGTCCAAAACAGCTTGCAATCGAATGTTCATGTGAATAGAAAAGGCAGGAGAGTGGTCAGGTACTGTTTTCTCTCACTTGGCAAGCTGCGCACACAATCGCAGTGTTGTACAGCTTGTTTCATCACCTTTGCGAACTTGCCGCTCTCTCCGGCTCCCGGAGACGAAGAAGCTGCTTCTTCGCGCAGAGACGATTCTGCCGCTCACAGTGCTCTGCAGTGTGTGTCTTCTGCCGAAAGTGGCCCGGGAGCTGTGCTTAGCTCTGCAGAGCACCGTACCTTCGTCTTTAGCGTCTCTTCTCGTCTACATCTTAGCAAAAAGCTTTTCCACTCTGTCTGGCAAGGAGAAACTGTGCCAGCACAAAAATCATCTCCCATCGTGTTCTACAGGCTGCACGGAGGTCTGCCGAGTGTTTTGCAAGAAGAGAAAGAAAGTTGTCCAAAACAGCTTGCAATCGAATGTTCATGTGAATAGAAAAGGCAGGAGAGTTGTCAGGTACTGTTTTCTCTCAGTTGGTAAGCTGCGCACACAATCGCAGTGTTGTACAGCTTGTTTCATCAACTTTGCGAACTTGCCGCTCTCTGCGGCTCCCGGAGACGAAGAAGCTGCTTCTTCGCGCAAAGACGATTCTGCCGCTCACAGTGCTCTGCGGTGTGTGTCTTCTGCCGAAAGTGGCCCGGGAGCGGTTCTCAGCTCTGCCGAGCACCGTACCTTCGTCTTTAGCGTCTCTTCTCGTCTACATCTTAGCAAAAAGCTTTTCCACTGTGTCTGGCAAGGAGAAACTGTGCCAGCACAGAAAACATCTCCCATCGTGTTCTAGAGGCTGCACGGAGGTCTGCCGAGTGTTTTGCAAGAAGAGAAAGAAAGTTGTCCAAAACAGCTTGCAATCGAATGTTCATGTGAATAGAAAAGGCAGGAGAGTGGTCAGGTACTGTTTTCTCTCACTTGGCAAGCTGCGCACACAATCGCAGTGTTGTACAGCTTGTTTCATCACCTTTGCGAACTTGCCGCTCTCTCCGGCTCCCGGAGACGAAGAAGCTGCTTCTTCGCGCAAAGACCATTCTGCCGCTCACAGTGCTCTGCAGTGTGTGTCTTCTGCCGAAAGTGGCCCGGGAGCCGTGCTTAGCTCTGCAGAGCACCGTACCTTCGTCTTTAGCGTCTCTTCTCGTCTACATCTTAGCAAAAAGCTTTTCCACTCTGTCTGGCAAGGAGAAACTGTGCCAGCACAAAAATCATCTCCCATCGTGTTCTAGAGGCTGCACGGAGGTCTGCCGAGTGTTTTGCAAGAAGAGAAAGAAAGTTGTCCAAAACAGCTTGCAATCGAATGTTCATGTGAATAGAAAAGGCAGGAGAGTGGTCAGGTACTGTTTTCTCTCAGTTGGCAAGCTGCGCACACAATCGCAGTGTTGTACAGCTTGTTTCATCACCTTTGCGAACTTGCCGCTCTCTGCGGCTCCCGGAGACGAAGAAGCTGCTTCTTCGCGCAAAGACGATTCTGCCGCTCACAGTGCTCTGCAGTGTGTGTCTTCTGCCGAAAGTGGCCCGGGAGCGGTTCTTAGCTCTGCAGAGCACCGTACCTTCGTTTTTAGCGTCTCTTCTCGTCTACATCTTAGCAAAAAGCTTTTCCACTGTGTCTGGCAAGGAGAAACTGTGCCAGCACAGAAATCATCTCCCATCGTGTTCTAGAGGCTGCACGGAGGTCTGCCGAGTGTTTTGCAAGAAGAGAAAGAAAGTTGTCCAAAACAGCTTGCAATCGAATGTTCATGTGAATAGAAAAGGCAGGAGAGTGGTCAGGTACTGTTTTCTCTCAGTTGGCAAGCTGCGCACACAATCGCAGTGTTGTACAGCTTGTTTCATCACCTTTGCGAACATGCCGCTCTCTCCGGCTCCCGGAGACGAAGAAGCTGCTTCTTCGCGCAAAGACCATTCTGCCGCTCACAGTGCTCTGCGGTGTGTGTCTTCTGCCGAAAGTGGCCCGGGAACGGTGCTTAGCTCTGCAGAGCACCGTACCTTCGTCTTTAGCCTCTCTTCTCGTCTACATCTTAGCAAAAAGCTTTTCCACTGTGTCTGGCAAGGAGAAACTGTGCCAGCACAAAAATCATCTCCCATCGTGTTCTAGAGGCTGCACGGAGGTCTGCCGAGTGTTTTGCAAGAAGAGAAAGAAAGTTGTCCAAAACAGCTTGCAATCGAATGTTCATGTGAATAGAAAAGGCAGGAGAGTGGTCAGGTACTGTTTTCTCTCAGTTGGCAAGCTGCGCACACAATCGCAGTGTTGTACAGCTTGTTTCATCACCTTTGCGAACTTGCCGCTCTCTGCGGCTCCCGGAGACGAAGAAGCTGCTTCTTCGCGCAAAGACGATTCTGCCGCTCACAGTGCTCTGCAGTGTGTGTCTTCTGCCGAAAGTGGCCCGGGAGCGGTTCTTAGCTCTGCAGAGCACCGTACCTTCGTCTTTAGCGTCTCTTCTCGTCTACATCTTAGCAAAAAGCTTTTCCACTGTGTCTGGCAAGGAGAAACTGTGCCAGCACAGAAAACATCTCCCATCGTGTTCTAGAGGCTGCACGGAGGTCTGCCGAGTGTTTTGCAAGAAGAGAAAGAAAGTTGTCCAAAACAGCTTGCAATCGAATGTTCATGTGAATAGAAAAGGCAGTAGAGTGGTCAGGTACTGTTTTCTCTCACTTGGCAAGCTGCGCACACAATCGCAGTGTTGTACAGCTTGTTTCATCACCTTTGCGAACTTGCCGCTCTCTCCGGCTCCCGGAGACGAAGAAGCTGCTTCTTCGCGCAAAGACGATTCTGCCGCTCACAGTGCTCTGCGGTGTGCGCCTTCTGCCGAAAGAGGCCGGGGAGCTGTGCGTAGCTCTGCAGAGCACCGTACCTTCGTCTTTAGCGTCTCTTCTCGTCTACATCTTAGCAAAAAGCTTTTCCACTCTGTCTGGCAAGGAGAAACTGTGCCTGCACAGAAAACATCTCCCATCGTGTTCTAGAGGCTGCACGGAGGTCTGCCGAGTGTTTTGCAAGAAGAGAAAGAAAGTTGTCCAAAACAGCTTGCAATCGAATGTTCATGTGAATAGAAAAGGCAGGAGAGTGGTCAGGTACTGTTTTCTCTCACTTGGCAAGCTGCGCACACAATCGCAGTGTTGTACAGCTTGTTTCATCACCTTTGCGAACTTGCCGCTCTCTCCGGCTCCCGGAGACGAAGAAGCTGCTTCTTCGCGCAAAGACGATTCTGCCGCTCACAGTGCTCTGCAGTGTGTGTCTTCTGCCGAAAGTGGCCCGGGAGCGGTTCTTAGCTCTGCAGAGCACCGTACCTTCGTCTTTAGCGTCTCTTCTCGTCTACATCTTAGCAAAAAGCTTTTCCACTCTGTCTGGCAAGGAGAAACTGTGCCAGCACAGAAAACATCTCCCATCGTGTTCTAGAGGCTGCACGGAGGTCTGCCGAGTGTTTTGCAAGAAGAGAAAGAAAGTTGTCCAAAACAGCTTGCAATCGAATGTTCATGTGAATAGAAAAGGCAGGAGAGTGGTCAGGTACTGTTTTCTCTCACTTGGCAAGCTGCGCACACAATCGCAGTGTTGTACAGCTTGTTTCATCACCTTTGCGAACTTGCCGCTCTCTGCGGCTCCCGGAGACGAAGAAGCTGCTTCTTCGCGCAAAGACGATTCTGTCGCTCACAGTGCTCTGCGGTGTGTGTCTTCTGCCGAAAGTGGCCCGGGAGCGGTTCTTAGCTCTGCAGAGCACCGTACCTTCGTCTTTAGCGTCTCTTCTCGTCTACATCTTAGCAAAAAGCTTTTCCACTGTGTGTGGCAAGGAGAAACTGTGCCAGCACAGAAAACATCTCCCATCGTGTTCTAGAGGCTGCACGGAGGTCTGCCGAGTGTTTTGCAAGAAGAGAAAGAAAGTTGTCCAAAACAGCTTGCAATCGAATGTTCATGTGAATAGAAAAGGCAGGAGAGTGGTCAGGTACTGTTTTCTCTCACTTGGCAAGCTGCGCACACAATCGCAGTGTTGTACAGCTTGTTTCATCACCTTTGCGAACTTGCCGCTCTCTCCGGCTCACGGAGACGAAGAAGCTGCTTCTTCGCGCAGAGACGATTCTGCCGCTCACAGTGCTCTGCAGTGTGTGTCTTCTGCCGAAAGTGGCCCGGGAGCGGTGCTTAGCTCTGCAGAGCACCGTACCTTCGTCTTTAGCGTCTCTTCTCGTCTACATCTTAGCAAAAAGCTTTTCCACTCTGTCTGGCAAGGAGAAACTGTGCCAGCACAAAAATCATCTCCCATCGTGTTCTACAGGCTGCACGGAGGTCTGCCGAGTGTTTTGCAAGAAGAGAAAGAAAGTTGTCCAAAACAGCTTGCAATCGAATGTTCATGTGAATAGAAAAGGCAGGAGAGTTGTCAGGTACTGTTTTCTCTCAGTTGGTAAGCTGCGCACACAATCGCAGTGTTGTACAGCTTGTTTCATCACCTTTGCGAACTTGCCGCTCTCTCCGGCTCCCGGAGACGAAGAAGCTGCTTCTTCGCGCAAAGACGATTCTGCCGCTCACAGTGCTCTGCAGTGTGTGTCTTCTGCCGAAAGTGGCCCGGGAGCTGTGCTTAGCTCTGCCGAGCACCGTACCTTCGTCTTTAGCGTCTCTTCTCGTCTACATCTTAGCAAAAAGCTTTTCCACTCTGTCTGGCAAGGAGAAACTGTGCCAGCACAAGAATGCTCTCCCATCGTGTTCTAGAGGCTGCACGGAAGTCTGCCGAGTGTTTTGCATGAAGAGAAAGAAAGTTGTCCAAAACAGCTTGCAATCGAATGTTCATGTGAATAGAAAAGGCAGGAGAGTGGTCAGGTACTGTTTTCTCTCAGTTGGCAAGCTGCGCACACAATCGCAGTGTTGTACAGCTTGTTTCATCACCTTTGCGAACTTGCCGCTCTCTCCGGCTCCCGGAGACGAAGAAGCTGCTTCTTCGCGCAAAGACGATTCTGCCGCTCACAGTGCTCTGCGGTGTGCGCCTTCTGCCGAAAGAGGCCCGGGAGCTGTGCTTAGCTCTGCAGAGCACCGTACCTTCGTCTTTAGCGTCTCTTCTCGTCTACATCTTAGCAAAAAGCTTTTCCACTCTGTCTGGCAAGGAGAAACTGTGCCAGCACAGAAAACATCTCCCATCGTGTTCTAGAGGCTGCACGGAGGTCTGCCGAGTGTTTTGCAAGGAGAGAAAGAAAGTTGTCCAAAACAGCTTGCAATCGAATGTTCATGTGAATAGAAAAGGCAGGAGAGTTGACAGGTACTGTTTTCTCTCAGTTGGCAAGCTGCGCACACAATCGCAGTGTTGTACAGCTTGTTTCATCACCTTTGCGAACTTGCCGCTCTCTCCGGCTCCCGGAGACGAAGAAGCTGCTTCTTCGCGCAAAGACGATTCTGCCGCTCACAGTGCTCTGCAGTGTGTGTCTTCTGCCGAAAGTGGCCCGGGAGCGGTTCTTAGCTCTGCAGAGCACCGTACCTTCGTCTTTAGCGTCTCTTCTCGTCTACATCTTAGCAAAAAGCTTTTCCACTCTGTCTGGCAAGGAGAAACTGTGCCAGCACAGAAAACATCTCCCATCGTGTTCTAGAGGCTGCACGGAGGTCTGCCGAGTGTTTTGCAAGAAGAGAAAGAAAGTTGTCCAAAACAGCTTGCAATCGAATGTTCATGTGAATAGAAAAGGCAGGAGAGTGGTCAGGTACTGTTTTCTCTCACTTGGCAAGCTGCGCACACAATCGCAGTGTTGTACAGCTTGTTTCATCACCTTTGCGAACTTGCCGCTCTCTGCGGCTCCCGGAGACGAAGAAGCTGCTTCTTCGCGCAAAGACCATTCTGCCGCTCACAGTGCTCTGCGGTGTGTGTCTTCTGCCGAAAGTGGCACGGGAGCGGTTCTTAGCTCTGCAGAGCACCGTACCTTCGTCTTTAGCGTCTCTTCTCGTCTACATCTTAGCAAAAAGCTTTTCCACTCTGTCTGGCAAGGAGAAACTGTGCCTGCACAGAAAACATCTCCCATCGTGTTCTAGAGGCTGCACGGAGGTCTGCCGAGTGTTTTGCAAGAAGAGAAAGAAAGTTGTCCAAAACAGCTTGCAATCGAATGTTCATGTGAATAGAAAAGGCAGGAGAGTGGTCAGGTACTGTTTTCTCTCACTTGGCAAGCTGCGCACACAATCGCAGTGTTGTACAGCTTGTTTCATCACCTTTGCGAACTTGCCGCTCTCTGCGGCTCCCGGAGACGAAGAAGCTGCTTCTTCGCGCAAAGACCATTCTGCCGCTCACAGTGCTCTGCGGTGTGTGTCTTCTGCCGAAAGTGGCACGGGAGCGGTTCTTAGCTCTGCAGAGCACCGTACCTTCGTCTTTAGCGTCTCTTCTCGTCTACATCTTAGCAAAAAGCTTTTCCACTCTGTCTGGCAAGGAGAAACTGTGCCTGCACAGAAAACATCTCCCATCGTGTTCTAGAGGCTGCACGGAGGTCTGCCGAGTGTTTTGCAAGAAGAGAAAGAAAGTTGTCCAAAACAGCTTGCAATCGAATGTTCATGTGAATAGAAAAGGCAGGAGAGTGGTCAGGTACTGTTTTCTCTCAGTTGGCAAGCTGCGCACACAATCGCAGTGTTGTACAGCTTGTTTCATCACCTTTGCGAACTTGCCGCTCTCTCCGGCTCCCGGAGACGAAGAAGCTGCTTCTTCGCGCAAAGACGATTCTGCCGCTCACAGTGCTCTGCAGTGTGTGTCTTCTGCCGAAAGTGGCCCGGGAGCGGTGCTTAGCTCTGCAGAGCACCGTACCTTCGTTTTTAGCGTCTCTTCTCGTCTACATCTTAGCAAAAAGCTTTTCCACTCTGTCTGGCAAGGAGAAACTGTGCCAGCACAAAAATCATCTCCCATCGTGTTCTAGAGGCTGCACGGAGGTCTGCCGAGTGTTTTGCAAGAAGAGAAAGAAAGTTGTCCAAAACAGCTTGCAATCGAATGTTCATGTGAATAGAAAAGGCAGGAGAGTGGTCAGGTACTGTTTTCTCTCACTTGGCAAGCTGCGCACACAATCGCAGTGTTGTACAGCTTGTTTCATCACCTTTGCGAACTTGCCGCTCTCTGCGGCTCCCGGAGACGAAGAAGCTGCTTCTTCGCGCAAAGACGATTCTGCCGCTCACAGTGCTCTGCGGTGTGCGCCTTCTGCCGAAAGACGCCCGGGAGCGGTGGTTAGCTCTGCAGAGCACCGTACCTTCGTCTTTAGCCTCTCTTCTCGTCTACATCTTAGCAAAAAGCTTTTCCACTGTGTCTGGCAAGGAGAAACTGTGCCAGCACAGAAAACATCTCCCATCGTGTTCTAGAGGCTGCACGGAGGTCTGCCGAGTGTTTTGCAAGAAGAGAAAGAAAGTTGTCCAAAACAGCTTGCAATCGAATGTTCATGTGAATAGAAAAGGCAGGAGAGTGGACAGGTACTGTTTTCTCTCAGTTGGCAAGCTGCGCACACAATCGCAGTGTTGTACAGCTTGTTTCATCACCTTGGCGAACTTGCCGCTCTCTCCGGCTCCCGGAGACGAAGAAGCTGCTTCTTCGCGCAAAGACGATTCTGCCGCTCACAGTGCTCTGCGGTGTGTGTCTTCTGCCGAAAGTGGCCCGGGAGCGGTTCTTAGCTCTGCCGAGCACCGTACCTTCGTCTTTAGCGTCTCTTCTCGTCTACATCTTAGCAAAAAGCTTTTCCACTCTGTCTGGCAAGGAGAAACTGTGCCAGCACAGAAAACATCTCCCATCGTGTTCTAGAGGCTGCACGGAGGTCTGCCGAGTGTTTTGCAAGAAGAGAAAGAAAGTTGTCCAAAACAGCTTGCAATCGAATGTTCATGTGAATAGAAAAGGCAGGAGAGTTGTCAGGTACTGTTTTCTCTCAGTTGGCAAGCTGCGCACACAATCGCAGTGTTGTACAGCTTGTTTCATCACCTTTGCGAACTTGCCGCTCTCTGCGGCTCCCGGAGACGAAGAAGCTGCTTCTTCGCGCAAAGACGATTCTGCCGCTCACAGTGCTCTGCGGTGTGTGTCTTCTGCCGAAAGTGGCCCGGGCGCGGTTCTCAGCTCTGCCGAGCACCGTACCTTCGTCTTTAGCGTCTCTTCTCGTCTACATCTTAGCAAAAAGCTTTTCCACTGTGTCTGGCAAGGAGAAACTGTGCCAGCACAGAAAACATCTCCCATCGTGTTCTAGAGGCTGCACGGAGGTCTGCCGAGTGTTTTGCAAGAAGAGAAAGAAAGTTGTCCAAAACAGCTTGCAATCGAATGTTCATGTGAATAGAAAAGGCAGGAGAGTGGTCAGGTACTGTTTTCTCTCACTTGGCAAGCTGCGCACACAATCGCAGTGTTGTACAGCTTGTTTCATCACCTTTGCGAACTTGCCGCTCTCTCCGGCTCCCGGAGACGAAGAAGCTGCTTCTTCGCGCAAAGACCATTCTGCCGCTCACAGTGCTCTGCAGTGTGTGTCTTCTGCCGAAAGTGGCCCGGGAGCCGTGCTTAGCTCTGCAGAGCACCGTACCTTCGTCTTTAGCGTCTCTTCTCGTCTACATCTTAGCAAAAAGCTTTTCCACTCTGTCTGGCAAGGAGAAACTGTGCCAGCACAAAAATCATCTCCCATCGTGTTCTAGAGGCTGCACGGAGGTCTGCCGAGTGTTTTGCAAGAAGAGAAAGAAAGTTGTCCAAAACAGCTTGCAATCGAATGTTCATGTGAATAGAAAAGGCAGGAGAGTGGTCAGGTACTGTTTTCTCTCAGTTGGCAAGCTGCGCACACAATCGCAGTGTTGTACAGCTTGTTTCATCACCTTTGCGAACTTGCCGCTCTCTGCGGCTCCCGGAGACGAAGAAGCTGCTTCTTCGCGCAAAGACCATTCTGCCGCTCACAGTGCTCTGCGGTGTGTGTCTTCTGCCGAAAGTGGCACGGGAGCGGTTCTTAGCTCTGCAGAGCACCGTACCTTCGTCTTTAGCGTCTCTTCTCGTCTACATCTTAGCAAAAAGCTTTTCCACTCTGTCTGGCAAGGAGAAACTGTGCCTGCACAGAAAACATCTCCCATCGTGTTCTAGAGGCTGCACGGAGGTCTGCCGAGTGTTTTGCAAGAAGAGAAAGAAAGTTGTCCAAAACAGCTTGCAATCGAATGTTCATGTGAATAGAAAAGGCAGGAGAGTGGTCAGGTACTGTTTTCTCTCAGTTGGCAAGCTGCGCACACAATCGCAGTGTTGTACAGCTTGTTTCATCACCTTTGCGAACTTGCCGCTCTCTCCGGCTCCCGGAGACGAAGTAGCTGCTTCTTCGCGCAAAGACGATTCTGCCGCTCACAGTGCTCTGCGGTGTGCGCCTTCTGCCGAAAGTGGCCCGGGAGCTGTGCTTAGCTCTGCAGAGCACCGTACCTTCGTCTTTAGCGTCTCTTCTCGTCTACATCTTAGCAAAAAGCTTTTCCACTCTGTCTGGCAAGGAGAAACTGTGCCAGCACAGAAAACATCTCCCATCGTGTTCTAGAGGCTGCACGGAGGTCTGCCGAGTGTTTTGCAAGAAGAGAAAGAAAGTTGTCCAAAACAGCTTGCAATCGAATGTTCATGTGAATAGAAAAGGCAGGAGAGTGGTCAGGTACTGTTTTCTCTCACTTGACAAGCTGCGCACACAATCGCAGTGTTGTACAGCTTGTTTCATCACCTTTGCGAACTTGCCGCTCTCTCCGGCCTCCGGAGACGAAGAAGCTGCTTCTTCGCGCAAAGACGATTCTGCCGCTCACAGTGCTCTGCAGTGTGTGTCTTCTGCCGAAAGAGGCCGGGGAGCTGTGCTTAGCTATGCAGAGCACCGTACCTTCGTCTTTAGCGTCTCTTCTCGTCTACATCTTAGCAAAAAGCTTTTCCACTGTGTCTGGCAAGGAGAAACTGTGCCAGCACAAAAATCATCTCCCATCGTGTTCTAGAGGCTGCACGGAGGTCTGCCGAGTGTTTTGCAAGAAGAGAAAGAAAGTTGTCCAAAACAGCTTGCAATCGAATGTTCATGTGAATAGAAAAGGCAGTAGAGTGGTCAGGTACTGTTTTCTCTCACTTGGCAAGCTGCGCACACAATCGCAGTGTTGTACAGCTTGTTTCATCACCTTTGCGAACTTGCCGCTCTCTCCGGCTCCCGGAGACGAAGAAGCTGCTTCTTCGCGCAAAGACGATTCTGCCGCTCACAGTGCTCTGCGGTGTGCGCCTTCTGCCGAAAGAGGCCGGGGAGCTGTGCGTAGCTCTGCAGAGCACCGTACCTTCGTCTTTAGCGTCTCTTCTCGTCTACATCTCAGCAAAAAGCTTTTCCACTGTGTCTGGCAAGGAGAAACTGTGCCAGCACAGAAAACATCTCCCATCGTGTTCTAGAGGCTGCACGGAGGTCTGCCGAGTGTTTTGCAAGAAGAGAAAGAAAGTTGTCCAAAACAGCTTGCAATCGAATGTTCATGTGAATAGAAAAGGCAGGAGAGTTGTCAGGTACTGTTTTCTCTCAGTTGGTAAGCTGCGCACACAATCGCAGTGTTGTACAGCTTGTTTCATCAACTTTGCGAACTTGCCGCTCTCTCCGGCTCCCGGAGACGAAGAAGCTGCTTCTTCGCGCAAAGACGATTCTGCCGCTCACAGTGCTCTGCGGTGTGTGTCTTCTGCCGAAAGAGGCCGGGGAGCTGTGCTTAGCTATGCAGAGCACCGTACCTTCGTCTTTAGCGTCTCTTCTCGTCTACATCTTAGCAAAAAGCTTTTCCACTGTGTCTGGCAAGGAGAAACTGTGCCAGCACAAAAATCATCTCCCATCGTGTTCTAGAGGCTGCACGGAGGTCTGCCGAGTGTTTTGCAAGAAGAGAAAGAAAGTTGTCCAAAACAGCTTGCAATCGAATGTTCATGTGAATAGAAAAGGCAGTAGAGTGGTCAGGTACTGTTTTCTCTCACTTGGCAAGCTGCGCACACAATCGCAGTGTTGTACAGCTTGTTTCATCACCTTTGCGAACTTGCCGCTCTCTCCGGCTCCCGGAGACGAAGAAGCTGCTTCTTCGCGCAAAGACGATTCTGCCGCTCACAGTGCTCTGCGGTGTGCGCCTTCTGCCGAAAGAGGCCGGGGAGCTGTGCGTAGCTCTGCAGAGCACCGTACCTTCGTCTTTAGCGTCTCTTCTCGTCTACATCTCAGCAAAAAGCTTTTCCACTGTGTCTGGCAAGGAGAAACTGTGCCAGCACAGAAAACATCTCCCATCGTGTTCTAGAGGCTGCACGGAGGTCTGCCGAGTGTTTTGCAAGAAGAGAAAGAAAGTTGTCCAAAACAGCTTGCAATCGAATGTTCATGTGAATAGAAAAGGCAGGAGAGTGGTCAGGTACTGTTTTCTCTCACTTGGCAAGCTGCGCACACAATCGCAGTGTTGTACAGCTTGTTTCATCACCTTTGCGAACTTGCCGCTCTCTGCGGCTCCCGGAGACGAAGAAGCTGCTTCTTCGCGCAAAGACGATTCTGTCGCTCACAGTGCTCTGCGGTGTGTGTCTTCTGCCGAAAGTGGCCCGGGAGCGGTTCTTAGCTCTGCAGAGCACCGTACCTTCGTCTTTAGCGTCTCTTCTCGTCTACATCTTAGCAAAAAGCTTTTCCACTGTGTGTGGCAAGGAGAAACTGTGCCAGCACAGAAAACATCTCCCATCGTGTTCTACAGGCTGCACGGAGGTCTGCCGAGTGTTTTGCAAGAAGAGAAAGAAAGTTGTCCAAAACAGCTTGCAATCGAATGTTCATGTGAATAGAAAAGGCAGGAGAGTGGTCAGGTACTGTTTTCTCTCACTTGGCAAGCTGCGCACACAATCGCAGTGTTGTACAGCTTGTTTCATCACCTTTGCGAACTTGCCGCTCTCTCCGGCTCACGGAGACGAAGAAGCTGCTTCTTCGCGCAGAGACGATTCTGCCGCTCACAGTGCTCTGCAGTGTGTGTCTTCTGCCGAAAGTGGCCCGGGCGCGGTGCTTAGCTCTGCAGAGCACCGTACCTTCGTCTTTAGCGTCTCTTCTCGTCTACATCTTAGCAAAAAGCTTTTCCACTCTGTCTGGCAAGGAGAAACTGTGCCAGCACAAAAATCATCTCCCATCGTGTTCTACAGGCTGCACGGAGGTCTGCCGAGTGTTTTGCAAGAAGAGAAAGAAAGTTGTCCAAAACAGCTTGCAATCGAATGTTCATGTGAATAGAAAAGGCAGGAGAGTGGTCAGGTACTGTTTTCTCTCAGTTGGTAAGCTGCGCACACAATCGCAGTGTTGTACAGCTTGTTTCATCACCTTTGCGAACTTGCCGCTCTCTCCGGCTCCCGGAGACGAAGAAGCTGCTTCTTCGCGCAAAGACGATTCTGCCGCTCACAGTGCTCTGCAGTGTGTGTCTTCTGCCGAAAGTGGCCCGGGAGCTGTGCTTAGCTCTGCCGAGCACCGTACCTTCGTCTTTAGCGTCTCTTCTCGTCTACATCTTAGCAAAAAGCTTTTCCACTCTGTCTGGCAAGGAGAAACTGTGCCAGCACAAGAATGCTCTCCCATCGTGTTCTAGAGGCTGCACGGAAGTCTGCCGAATGTTTTGCATGAAGAGAAAGAAAGTTGTCCAAAACAGCTTGCAATCGAATGTTCATGTGAATAGAAAAGGCAGGAGAGTGGTCAGGTACTGTTTTCTCTCAGTTGGCAAGCTGCGCACACAATCGCAGTGTTGTACAGCTTGTTTCATCACCTTTGCGAACTTGCCGCTCTCTCCGGCTCCCGGAGACGAAGAAGCTGCTTCTTCGCGCAAAGACGATTCTGCCGCTCACAGTGCTCTGCCGTGTGCGCCTTCTGCCGAAAGAGGCCCGGGAGCTGTGCTTAGCTCTGCAGAGCACCGTACCTTCGTCTTTAGCGTCTCTTCTCGTCTACATCTTAGCAAAAAGCTTTTCCACTCTGTCTGGCAAGGAGAAACTGTGCCAGCACAGAAAACATCTCCCATCGTGTTCTAGAGGCTGCACGGAGGTCTGCCGAGTGTTTTGCAAGAAGAGAAAGAAAGTTGTCCAAAACAGCTTGCAATCGAATGTTCATGTGAATAGAAAAGGCAGGAGAGTTGACAGGTACTGTTTTCTCTCAGTTGGCAAGCTGCGCACACAATCGCAGTGTTGTACAGCTTGTTTCATCAGCTTTGCGAACTTGCCGCTCTCTCCGGCTCCCGGAGACGAAGAAGCTGCTTCTTCGCGCAAAGACGATTCTGCCGCTCACAGTGCTCTACAGTGTGTGTCTTCTGCCGAAAGTGGCCCGGGAGCGGTTCTTAGCTCTGCCGAGCACCGTACCTTCGTCTTTAGCGTCTCTTCTCGTCTACATCTTAGCAAAAAGCTTTTCCACTCTGTCTGGCAAGGAGAAACTGTGCCAGCACAGAAAACATCTCCCATCGTGTTCTAGAGGCTGCACGGAGGTCTGCCGAGTGTTTTGCAAGAAGAGAAAGAAAGTTGTCCAAAACAGCTTGCAATCGAATGTTCATGTGAATAGAAAAGGCAGGAGAGTGGTCAGGTACTATTTTCTCTCACTTGGCAAGCTGCGCACACAATCGCAGTGTTGTACAGCTTGTTTCATCACCTTTGCGAACTTGCCGCTCTCTGCGGCTCCCGGAGACGAAGAAGCTGCTTCTTCGCGCAAAGACCATTCTGCCGCTCACAGTGCTCTGCGGTGTGTGTCTTCTGCCGAAAGTGGCACGGGAGCGGTTCTTAGCTCTGCAGAGCACCGTACCTTCGTCTTTAGCGTCTCTTCTCGTCTACATCTTAGCAAAAAGCTTTTCCACTCTGTCTGGCAAGGAGAAACTGTGCCTGCACAGAAAACATCTCCCATCGTGTTCTAGAGGCTGCACGGAGGTCTGCCGAGTGTTTTGCAAGAAGAGAAAGAAAGTTGTCCAAAACAGCTTGCAATCGAATGTTCATGTGAATAGAAAAGGCAGGAGAGTGGTCAGGTACTGTTTTCTCTCAGTTGGCAAGCTGCGCACACAATCGCAGTGTTGTACAGCTTGTTTCATCACCTTTGCGAACTTGCCGCTCTCTCCGGCTCCCGGAGACGAAGAAGCTGCTTCTTCGCGCAAAGACGATTCTGCCGCTCACAGTGCTCTGCAGTGTGTGTCTTCTGCCGAAAGTGGCCCGGGAGCGGTGCTTAGCTCTGCAGAGCACCGTACCTTCGTTTTTAGCGTCTCTTCTCGTCTACATCTTAGCAAAAAGCTTTTCCACTCTGTCTGGCAAGGAGAAACTGTGCCAGCACAAAAATCATCTCCCATCGTGTTCTAGAGGCTGCACGGAGGTCTGCCGAGTGTTTTGCAAGAAGAGAAAGAAAGTTGTCCAAAACAGCTTGCAATCGAATGTTCATGTGAATAGAAAAGGCAGGAGAGTGGTCAGGTACTGTTTTCTCTCACTTGGCAAGCTGCGCACACAATCGCAGTGTTGTACAGCTTGTTTCATCACCTTTGCGAACTTGCCGCTCTCTGCGGCTCCCGGAGACGAAGAAGCTGCTTCTTCGCGCAAAGACGATTCTGCCGCTCACAGTGCTCTGCGGTGTGCGCCTTCTGCCGAAAGACGCCCGGGAGCGGTGGTTAGCTCTGCAGAGCACTGTACCTTCGTCTTTAGCCTCTCTTCTCGTCTACATCTTAGCAAAAAGCTTTTCCACTGTGTCTGGCAAGGAGAAACTGTGCCAGCACAGAAAACATCTCCCATCGTGTTCTAGAGGCTGCACGGAGGTCTGCCGAGTGTTTTGCAAGAAGAGAAAGAAAGTTGTCCAAAACAGCTTGCAATCGAATGTTCATGTGAATAGAAAAGGCAGGAGAGTGGACAGGTACTGTTTTCTCTCAGTTGGCAAGCAGCGCACACAATCGCAGTGTTGTACAGCTTGTTTCATCACCTTGGCGAACTTGCCGCTCTCTCCGGCTCCCGGAGACGAAGAAGCTGCTTCTTCGCGCAAAGACGATTCTGCCGCTCACAGTGCTCTGCGGTGTGTGTCTTCTGCCGAAAGTGGCCCGGGAGCGGTTCTTAGCTCTGCCGAGCACCGTACCTTCGTCTTTAGCGTCTCTTCTCGTCTACATCTTAGCAAAAAGCTTTTCCACTCTGTCTGGCAAGGAGAAACTGTGCCAGCACAGAAAACATCTCCCATCGTGTTCTAGAGGCTGCACGGAGGTCTGCCGAGTGTTTTGCAAGAAGAGAAAGAAAGTTGTCCAAAACAGCTTGCAATCGAATGTTCATGTGAATAGAAAAGGCAGGAGAGTTGTCAGGTACTGTTTTCTCTCAGTTGGTAAGCTGCGCACACAATCGCAGTGTTGTACAGCTTGTTTCATCAACTTTGCGAACTTGCCGCTCTCTGCGGCTCCCGGAGACGAAGAAGCTGCTTCTTCGCGCAAAGACGATTCTGCCGCTCACAGTGCTCTGCGGTGTGTGTCTTCTGCCGAAAGTGGCCCGGGCGCGGTTCTCAGCTCTGCCGAGCACCGTACCTTCGTCTTTAGCGTCTCTTCTCGTCTACATCTTAGCAAAAAGCTTTTCCACTGTGTCTGGCAAGGAGAAACTGTGCCAGCACAGAAAACATCTCCCATCGTGTTCTAGAGGCTGCACGGAGGTCTGCCGAGTGTTTTGCAAGAAGAGAAAGAAAGTTGTCCAAAACAGCTTGCAATCGAATGTTCATGTGAATAGAAAAGGCAGGAGAGTGGTCAGGTACTGTTTTCTCTCACTTGGCAAGCTGCGCACACAATCGCAGTGTTGTACAGCTTGTTTCATCACCTTTGCGAACTTGCCGCTCTCTCCGGCTCCCGGAGACGAAGAAGCTGCTTCTTCGCGCAAAGACCATTCTGCCGCTCACAGTGCTCTGCAGTGTGTGTCTTCTGCCGAAAGTGGCCCGGGAGCCGTGCTTAGCTCTGCAGAGCACCGTACCTTCGTCTTTAGCGTCTCTTCTCGTCTACATCTTAGCAAAAAGCTTTTCCACTCTGTCTGGCAAGGAGAAACTGTGCCAGCACAAAAATCATCTCCCATCGTGTTCTAGAGGCTGCACGGAGGTCTGCCGAGTGTTTTGCAAGAAGAGAAAGAAAGTTGTCCAAAACAGCTTGCAATCGAATGTTCATGTGAATAGAAAAGGCAGGAGAGTGGTCAGGTACTGTTTTCTCTCAGTTGGCAAGCTGCGCACACAATCGCAGTGTTGTACAGCTTGTTTCATCACCTTTGCGAACTTGCCGCTCTCTGCGGCTCCCGGAGACGAAGAAGCTGCTTCTTCGCGCAAAGACCATTCTGCCGCTCACAGTGCTCTGCGGTGTGTGTCTTCTGCCGAAAGTGGCACGGGAGCGGTTCTTAGCTCTGCAGAGCACCGTACCTTCGTCTTTAGCGTCTCTTCTCGTCTACATCTTAGCAAAAAGCTTTTCCACTCTGTCTGGCAAGGAGAAACTGTGCCTGCACAGAAAACATCTCCCATCGTGTTCTAGAGGCTGCACGGAGGTCTGCCGAGTGTTTTGCAAGAAGAGAAAGAAAGTTGTCCAAAACAGCTTGCAATCGAATGTTCATGTGAATAGAAAAGGCAGGAGAGTGGTCAGGTACTGTTTTCTCTCAGTTGGCAAGCTGCGCACACAATCGCAGTGTTGTACAGCTTGTTTCATCACCTTTGCGAACTTGCCGCTCTCTCCGGCTCCCGGAGACGAAGTAGCTGCTTCTTCGCGCAAAGACGATTCTGCCGCTCACAGTGCTCTGCGGTGTGCGCCTTCTGCCGAAAGTGGCCCGGGAGCTGTGCTTAGCTCTGCAGAGCACCGTACCTTCGTCTTTAGCGTCTCTTCTCGTCTACATCTTAGCAAAAAGCTTTTCCACTCTGTCTGGCAAGGAGAAACTGTGCCAGCACAGAAAACATCTCCCATCGTGTTCTAGAGGCTGCACGGAGGTCTGCCGAGTGTTTTGCAAGAAGAGAAAGAAAGTTGTCCAAAACAGCTTGCAATCGAATGTTCATGTGAATAGAAAAGGCAGGAGAGTGGTCAGGTACTGTTTTCTCTCACTTGGCAAGCTGCGCACACAATCGCAGTGTTGTACAGCTTGTTTCATCACCTTTGCGAACTTGCCGCTCTCTCCGGCTCCCGGAGACGAAGAAGCTGCTTCTTCGCGCAAAGACGATTCTGCCGCTCACAGTGCTCTGCAGTGTGTGTCTTCTGCCGAAAGTGGCCCGGGAGCGGTTCTTAGCTCTGCAGAGCACCGTACCTTCGTTTTTAGCGTCTCTTCTCGTCTACATCTTAGCAAAAAGCTTTTCCACTCTGTCTGGCAAGGAGAAACTGTGCCAGCACAGAAAACATCTCCCATCGTGTTCTAGAGGCTGCACGGAGGTCTGCCGAGTGTTTTGCAAGAAGAGAAAGAAAGTTGTCCAAAACAGCTTGCAATCGAATGTTCATGTGAATAGAAAAGGCAGGAGAGTGGTCAGGTACTGTTTTCTCTCACTTGGCAAGCTGCGCACACAATCGCAGTGTTGTACAGCTTGTTTCATCACCTTTGCGAACTTGCCGCTCTCTCCGGCTCCCGGAGACGAAGAAGCTGCTTCTTCGCGCAAAGACGATTCTGCCGCTCACAGTGCTCTGCAGTGTGTGTCTTCTGCCGAAAGTGGCCCGGGAGCGGTTCTTAGCTCTGCAGAGCACCGTACCTTCGTTTTTAGCGTCTCTTCTCGTCTACATCTTAGCAAAAAGCTTTTCCACTGTGTCTGGCAAGGAGAAACTGTGCCAGCACAGAAAACATCTCCCATCGTGTTCTAGAGGCTGCACGGAGGTATGCCGAGTGTTTTGCAAGAAGAGAAAGAAAGTTGTCCAAAACAGCTTGCAATCGAATGTTCATGTGACTAGAAAAGGCCGGAGAGTGGACAGGTACTGTTTTCTCTCAGTTGGCAAGCTGCGCACACAATCGCAGTGTTGTATAGCTTGTTTCATCACCTTTGCGAACTTGCCGCTCTCTCCGGCTCCCGGAGACGAAGAAGCTGCTTCTTCGCGCAAAGACCATTCTGCCGCTCACAGTGCACTGCGGTGTGTGTCTTCTGCCGAAAGTGGCCCGGGAGCGGTTCTTAGCTCTGCAGAGCACCGTACCTTCGTCTTTAGCGTCTCTTCTCGTCTACATCTTAGCAAAAAGCTTTTCCACTCTGTCTGGCAAGGAGAAACTGTGCCTGCACAGAAAACATCTCCCATCGTGTTCTAGAGGCTGCACGGAGGTCTGCCGAGTGTTTTGCAAGAAGAGAAAGAAAGTTGTCCAAAACAGCTTGCAATCGAATGTTCATGTGAATAGAAAAGGCAGGAGAGTGGTCAGGTACTGTTTTCTCTCACTTGGCAAGCTGCGCACACAATCGCAGTGTTGTACAGCTTGTTTCATCACCTTTGCGAAGCTGCCGCTCTCTCCGGCTCCCGGAGACGAAGTAGCTGCTTCTTCGCGCAAAGACGATTCTGCCGCTCACAGTGCTCTGCGGTGTGCGCCTTCTGCCGAAAGTGGCCCGGGAGCTGTGCTTAGCTCTGCAGAGCACCGTACCTTCGTCTTTAGCGTCTCTTCTCGTCTACATCTTAGCAAAAAGCTTTTCCACTCTGTCTGGCAAGGAGAAACTGTGCCAGCACAGAAAACATCTCCCATCGTGTTCTAGAGGCTGCACGGAGGTCTGCCGAGTGTTTTGCAAGAAGAGAAAGAAAGTTGTCCAAAACAGCTTGCAATCGAATGTTCATGTGAATAGAAAAGGCAGGAGAGTGGTCAGGTACTGTTTTCTCTCACTTGGCAAGCTGCGCACACAATCGCAGTGTTGTACAGCTTGTTTCATCACCTTTGCGAACTTGCCGCTCTCTCCGGCTCCCGGAGACGAAGAAGCTGCTTCTTCGCGCAAAGACGATTCTGCCGCTCACAGTGCTCTGCAGTGTGTGTCTTCTGCCGAAAGTGGCCCGGGAGCGGTTCTTAGCTCTGCAGAGCACCGTACCTTCGTCTTTAGCGTCTCTTCTCGTCTACATCTTAGCAAAAAGCTTTTCCACTGTGTCTGGCAAGGAGAAACTGTGCCAGCACAAAAATCATCTCCCATCGTGTTCTAGAGGCTGCACGGAGGTCTGCCGAGTGTTTTGCAAGAAGAGAAAGAAAGTTGTCCAAAACAGCTTGCAATCGAATGTTCATGTGAATAGAAAAGGCAGGAGAGTGGTCAGGTACTGTTTTCTCTCACTTGGCAAGCTGCGCACACAATCGCAGTGTTGTACAGCTTGTTTCATCACCTTTGCGAACTTGCCGCTCTCTGCGGCTCCCGGAGACGAAGAAGCTGCTTCTTCGCGCAAAGACGATTCTGCCGCTCACAGTGCTCTGCAGTGTGTGTCTTCTGCCGAAAGTGGCCCGGGAGCGGTTCTTAGCTCTGCAGAGCACCGTACCTTCGTCTTTAGCGTCTCTTCTCGTCTACATCTTAGCAAAAAGCTTTTCCACTCTGTCTGGCAAGGAGAAACTGTGCCAGCACAGAAAACATCTCCCATCGTGTTCTAGAGGCTGCACGGAGGTCTGCCGAGTGTTTTGCAAGAAGAGAAAGAAAGTTGTCCAAAACAGCTTGCAATCGAATGTTCATGTGAATAGAAAAGGCAGGAGAGTGGTAGGGTACTGTTTTCTCTCACTTGGCAAGCTGCGCACACAATCGCAGTGTTGTACAGCTTGTTTCATCACCTTTGCGAACTTGCCGCTCTCTGCGGCTCCCGGAGACGAAGAAGCTGCTTCTTCGCGCAAAGACGATTCTGCCGCTCACAGTGCTCTGCGGTGTGTGTCTTCTGCCGAAAGTGGCACGGGAGCGGTTCTTAGCTCTGCAGAGCACCGTACCTTCGTCTTTAGCGTCTCTTCTCGTCTACATCTTAGCAAAAAGCTTTTCCACTCTGTCTGGCAAGGAGAAACTGTGCCTGCACAGAAAACATCTCCCATCGTGTTCTAGAGGCTGCACGGAGGTCTGCCGAGTGTTTTGCAAGAAGAGAAAGAAAGTTGTCCAAAACAGCTTGCAATCGAATGTTCATGTGAATAGAAAAGGCAGGAGAGTGGTCAGGTACTGTTTTCTCTCAGTTGGCAAGCTGCGCACACAATCGCAGTGTTGTACAGCTTGTTTCATCACCTTTGCGAACTTGCCGCTCTCTCCGGCTCCCGGAGACGAAGAAGCTGCTTCTTCGCGCAAAGACGATTCTGCCGCTCACAGTGCTCTGCAGTGTGTGTCTTCTGCCGAAAGTGGCCCGGGAGCGGTGCTTAGCTCTGCAGAGCACCGTACCTTCGTCTTTAGCCTCTCATCTCGTCTACATCTTAGCAAAAAGCTTTTCCACTCTGTCTGGCAAGGAGAAACTGTGCCAGCACAAAAATCATCTCCCATCGTGTTCTAGAGGCTGCACGGAGGTCTGCCGAGTGTTTTGCAAGAAGAGAAAGAAAGTTGTCCAAAACAGCTTGCAATCGAATGTTCATGTGAATAGAAAAGGCAGGAGAGTGGTCAGGTACTGTTTTCTCTCACTTGGCAAGCTGCGCACACAATCGCAGTGTTGTACAGCTTGTTTCATCACCTTTGCGAACTTGCCGCTCTCTGCGGCTCCCGGAGACGAAGAAGCTGCTTCTTCGCGCAAAGACGATTCTGCCGCTCACAGTGCTCTGCGGTGTGCGCCTTCTGCCGAAAGAGGCCTGGGAGCTGTGCTTTGCTCTGCAGAGTACCGTACCTTCGTCTTTAGCCTCTCTTCTCGTCTACATCTTAGCAAAAAGCTTTTCCACTGTGTCTGGCAAGGAGAAACTGTGCCAGCACAGAAAACATCTCCCATCGTGTTCTAGAGGATGCACGGAGGTCTGCCGAGTGTTTTGCAAGAAGAGAAAGAAAGTTGTCCAAAACAGCTTGCAATCGAATGTTCATGTGAATAGAAAAGGCAGGAGAGTGGACAGGTACTGTTTTCTCTCAGTTGGCAAGCTGCGCATACAATCGCAGTGTTGTACAGCTTGTTTCATCACCTTGGCGAACTTGCCGCTCTCTCCGGCTCCCGGAGACGAAGAAGCTGCTTCTTCGCGCAAAGACGATTCTGCCGCTCACAGTGCTCTGCGGTGTGTGTCTTCTGCCGAAAGTGGCCCGGGAGCGGTTCTTAGCTCTGCCGAGCACCGTACCTTCGTCTTTAGCGTCTCTTCTCGTCTACATCTTAGCAAAAAGCTTTTCCACTCTGTCTGGCAAGGAGAAACTGTGCCAGCACAGAAAACATCTCCCATCGTGTTCTAGAGGCTGCACGGAGGTCTGCCGAGTGTTTTGCAAGAAGAGAAAGAAAGTTGTCCAAAACAGCTTGCAATCGAATGTTCATGTGAATAGAAAAGGCAGGAGAGTTGTCAGGTACTGTTTTCTCTCAGTTGGTAAGCTGCGCACACAATCGCAGTGTTGTACAGCTTGTTTCATCAACTTTGCGAACTTGCCGCTCTCTGCGGCTCCCGGAGACGAAGAAGCTGCTTCTTCGCGCAAAGACGATTCTGCCGCTCACAGTGCTCTGCGGTGTGTGTCTTCTGCCGAAAGTGGCCCGGGCGCGGTTCTCAGCTCTGCCGAGCACCGTACCTTCGTCTTTAGCGTCTCTTCTCGTCTACATCTTAGCAAAAAGCTTTTCCACTGTGTCTGGCAAGGAGAAACTGTGCCAGCACAGAAAACATCTCCCATCGTGTTCTAGAGGCTGCACGGAGGTCTGCCGAGTGTTTTGCAAGAAGAGAAAGAAAGTTGTCCAAAACAGCTTGCAATCGAATGTTCATGTGAATAGAAAAGGCAGGAGAGTGGTCAGGTACTGTTTTCTCTCACTTGGCAAGCTGCGCACACAATCGCAGTGTTGTACAGCTTGTTTCATCACCTTTGCGAACTTGCCGCTCTCTCCGGCTCCCGGAGACGAAGAAGCTGCTTCTTCGCGCAAAGACCATTCTGCCGCTCACAGTGCTCTGCAGTGTGTGTCTTCTGCCGAAAGTGGCCCGGGAGCCGTGCTTAGCTCTGCAGAGCACCGTACCTTCGTCTTTAGCGTCTCTTCTCGTCTACATCTTAGCAAAAAGCTTTTCCACTCTGTCTGGCAAGGAGAAACTGTGCCAGCACAAAAATCATCTCCCATCGTGTTCTAGAGGCTGCACGGAGGTCTGCCGAGTGTTTTGCAAGAAGAGAAAGAAAGTTGTCCAAAACAGCTTGCAATCGAATGTTCATGTGAATAGAAAAGGCAGGAGAGTGGTCAGGTACTGTTTTCTCTCAGTTGGCAAGCTGCGCACACAATCGCAGTGTTGTACAGCTTGTTTCATCACCTTTGCGAACTTGCCGCTCTCTGCGGCTCCCGGAGACGAAGAAGCTGCTTCTTCGCGCAAAGACGATTCTGCCGCTCACAGTGCTCTGCAGTGTGTGTCTTCTGCCGAAAGTGGCCCGGGAGCGGTTCTTAGCTCTGCAGAGCACCGTACCTTCGTTTTTGGCGTCTCTTCTCGTCTACATCTTAGCAAAAAGCTTTTCCACTGTGTGTGGCAAGGAGAAACTGTGCCAGCACAGAAATCATCTCCCATCGTGTTCTAGAGGCTGCACGGAGGTCTGCCGAGTGTTTTGCAAGAAGAGAAAGAAAGTTGTCCAAAACAGCTTGCAATCGAATGTTCATGTGAATAGAAAAGGCAGGAGAGTGGTCAGGTACTGTTTTCTCTCAGTTGGCAAGCTGCGCACACAATCGCAGTGTTGTACAGCTTGTTTCATCACCTTTGCGAACTTGCCGCTCTCTCCGGCTCCCGGAGACGAAGAAGCTGCTTCTTCGCGCAAAGACCATTCTGCCGCTCACAGTGCTCTGCGGTGTGTGTCTTCTGCCGAAAGTGGCCCGGGAACGGTGCTTAGCTCTGCAGAGCACCGTACCTTCGTCTTTAGCCTCTCTTCTCGTCTACATCTTAGCAAAAAGCTTTTCCACTGTGTCTGGCAAGGAGAAACTGTGCCAGCACAAAAATCATCTCCCATCGTGTTCTAGAGGCTGCACGGAGGTCTGCCGAGTGTTTTGCAAGAAGAGAAAGAAAGTTGTCCAAAACAGCTTGCAATCGAATGTTCATGTGAATAGAAAAGGCAGGAGAGTGGTCAGGTACTGTTTTCTCTCAGTTGGCAAGCTGCGCACACAATCGCAGTGTTGTACAGCTTGTTTCATCACCTTTGCGAACTTGCCGCTCTCTGCGGCTCCCGGAGACGAAGAAGCTGCTTCTTCGCGCAAAGACGATTCTGCCGCTCACAGTGCTCTGCAGTGTGTGTCTTCTGCCGAAAGTGGCCCGGTAGCGGTTCTTAGCTCTGCAGAGCACCGTACCTTCGTCTTTAGCGTCTCTTCTCGTCTACATCTTAGCAAAAAGCTTTTCCACTGTGTCTGGCAAGGAGAAACTGTGCCTGCACAGAAAACATCTCCCATCGTGTTCTAGAGGCTGCACGGAGGTCTGCCGAGTGTTTTGCAAGAAGAGAAAGAAAGTTGTCCAAAACAGCTTGCAATCGAATGTTCATGTGAATAGAAAAGGCAGTAGAGTGGTCAGGTACTGTTTTCTCTCACTTGGCAAGCTGCGCACACAATCGCAGTGTTGTACAGCTTGTTTCATCACCTTTGCGAACTTGCCGCTCTCTCCGGCTCCCGGAGACGAAGAAGCTGCTTCTTCGCGCAAAGACGATTCTGCCGCTCACAGTGCTCTGCGGTGTGCGCCTTCTGCCGAAAGAGGCCGGGGAGCTGTGCGTAGCTCTGCAGAGCACCGTACCTTCGTCTTTAGCGTCTCTTCTCGTCTACATCTCAGCAAAAAGCTTTTCCACTCTGTCTGGCAAGGAGAAACTGTGCCAGCACAGAAAACATCTCCCATCGTGTTCTAGAGGCTGCACGGAGGTCTGCCGAGTGTTTTGCAAGAAGAGAAAGAAAGTTGTCCAAAACAGCTTGCAATCGAATGTTCATGTGAATAGAAAAGGCAGGAGAGTTGTCAGGTACTGTTTTCTCTCAGTTGGTAAGCTGCGCACACAATCGCAGTGTTGTACAGCTTGTTTCATCACCTTTGCGAACTTGCCGCTCTCTCCGGCTCCCGGAGACGAAGAAGCTGCTTCTTCGCGCAAAGACGATTCTGCCGCTCACAGTGCTCTGCGGTGTGTGTCTTCTGCCGAAAGTGGCCCGGGAGCGGTTCTTAGCTCTGCCGAGGACCGTACCTTCGTCTTTAGCGTCTCTTCTCGTCTACATCTTAGCAAAAAGCTTTTCCACTGTGTCTGGCAAGGAGAAACTGTGCCAGCACAGAAAACATCTCCCATCGTGTTCTAGAGGCTGCACGGAGGTCTGCCGAGTGTTTTGCAAGAAGAGAAAGAAAGTTGTCCAAAACAGCTTGCAATCGAATGTTCATGTGACTAGAAAAGGCCGGAGAGTGGACAGGTACTGTTTTCTCTCAGTTGGCAAGCTGCGCACACAATCGCAGTGTTGTATAGCTTGTTTCATCACCTTTGCGAACTTGCCGCTCTCTCCGGCTCCCGGAGACGAAGAAGCTGCTTCTTCGCGCAAAGACCATTCTGCCGCTCACAGTGCACTGCGGTGTGTGTCTTCTGCCGAAAGTGGCCCGGGAGCGGTTCTTAGCTCTGCAGAGCACCGTACCTTCGTCTTTAGCGTCTCTTCTCGTCTACATCTTAGCAAAAAGCTTTTCCACTCTGTCTGGCAAGGAGAAACTGTGCCTGCACAGAAAACATCTCCCATCGTGTTCTAGAGGCTGCACGGAGGTCTGCCGAGTGTTTTGCAAGAAGAGAAAGAAAGTTGTCCAAAACAGCTTGCAATCGAATGTTCATGTGAATAGAAAAGGCAGGAGAGTGGTCAGGTACTGTTTTCTCTCACTTGGCAAGCTGCGCACACAATCGCAGTGTTGTACAGCTTGTTTCATCACCTTTGCGAACTTGCCGCTCTCTCCGGCTCCCGGAGACGAAGAAGCTGCTTCTTCGCGCAAAGACGATTCTGCCGCTCACAGTGCTCTGCGGTGTGTGTCTTCTGCCGAAAGTGGCCCGGGAGCGGTTCTTAGCTCTGCAGAGCACCGTACCTTCGTCTTTAGCGTCTCTTCTCGTCTACATCTTAGCAAAAAGCTTTTCCACTGTGTCTGGCAAGGAGAAACTGTGCCTGCACAGAAAACATCTCCCATCGTGTTCTAGAGGCTGCACGGAGGTCTGCCGAGTGTTTTGCAAGAAGAGAAAGAAAGTTGTCCAAAACAGCTTGCAATCGAATGTTCATGTGAATAGAAAAGGCAGTAGAGTGGTCAGGTACTGTTTTCTCTCACTTGGCAAGCTGCGCACACAATCGCAGTGTTGTACAGCTTGTTTCATCACCTTTGCGAACTTGCCGCTCTCTCCGGCTCCCGGAGACGAAGAAGCTGCTTCTTCGCGCAAAGACGATTCTGCCGCTCACAGTGCTCTGCGGTGTGCGCCTTCTGCCGAAAGAGGCCGGGGAGCTGTGCGTAGCTCTGCAGAGCACCGTACCTTCGTCTTTAGCGTCTCTTCTCGTCTACATCTTTGCAAAAAGCTTTTCCACTCTGTCTGGCAAGGAGAAACTGTGCCAGCATAAAAATCATCTCCCATCGTGTTCTAGAGGCTGCACGGAGGTTTGCCGAGTGTTTTGCAAGAAGAGAAAGAAAGTTGTCCAAAACAGCTTGCAATCGAATGTTCATGTGAATAGAAAAGGCAGGAGAGTGGTCAGGTACTGTTTTCTCTCAGTTGGCAAGCTGCGCACACAATCGCAGTGTTGTACAGCTTGTTTCATCACCTTTGCGAACTTGCCGCTCTCTCCGGCTCCCGGAGACGAAGAAGCTGCTTCTTCGCGCAAAGACGATTCTGCCGCTCACAGTGCTCTGCAGTGTGTGTCTTCTGCCGAAAGTGGCCCGGGAGCGGTTCTTAGCTCTGCAGAGCACCGTACCTTCGTTTTTAGCGTCTCTTCTCGTCTACATCTTAGCAAAAAGCTTTTCCACTGTGTGTGGCAAGGAGAAACTGTGCCAGCACAAAAATCATCTCCCATCGTGTTCTAGAGGCTGCACGGAGGTCTGCCGAGTGTTTTGCAAGAAGAGAAAGAAAGTTGTCCAAAACAGCTTGCAATCGAATGTTCATGTGAATAGAAAAGGCAGGAGAGTGGTCAGGTACTGTTTTCTCTCACTTGGCAAGCTGCGCACACAATCGCAGTGTTGTACAGCTTGTTTCATCACCTTTGCGAACTTGCCGCTCTCTGCGGCTCCCGGAGACGAAGAAGCTGCTTCTTCGCGCAGAGACGATTCTGCCGCTCACAGTGCTCTGCAGTGTGTGTCTTCTGCCGAAAGTGGCCCGGGAGCGGTGCTTAGCTCTGCAGAGCACCGTACCTTCGTCTTTAGCGTCTCTTCTCGTCTACATCTTAGCAAAAAGCTTTTCCACTCTGTCTGGCAAGGAGAAACTGTGCCAGCACAAAAATCATCTCCCATCGTGTTCTACAGGCTGCACGGAGGTCTGCCGAGTGTTTTGCAAGAAGAGAAAGAAAGTTGTCCAAAACAGCTTGCAATCGAATGTTCATGTGAATAGAAAAGGCAGGAGAGTTGTCAGGTACTGTTTTCTCTCAGTTGGTAAGCTGCGCACACAATCGCAGTGTTGTACAGCTTGTTTCATCACCTTTGCGAACTTGCCGCTCTCTCCGGCTCCCGGAGACGAAGAAGCTGCTTCTTCGCGCAAAGACGATTCTGCCGCTCACAGTGCTCTGCAGTGTGTGTCTTCTGCCGAAAGTGGCCCGGGAGCTGTGCTTAGCTCTGCCGAGCACCGTACCTTCGTCTTTAGCGTCTCTTCTCGTCTACATCTTAGCAAAAAGCTTTTCCACTCTGTCTGGCAAGGAGAAACTGTGCCAGCACAAGAATGCTCTCCCATCGTGTTCTAGAGGCTGCACGGAGGTCTGCCGAGTGTTTTGCATGAAGAGAAAGAAAGTTGTCCAAAACAGCTTGCAATCGAATGTTCATGTGAATAGAAAAGGCAGGAGAGTGGTCAGGTACTGTTTTCTCTCAGTTGGCAAGCTGCGCACACAATCGCAGTGTTGTACAGCTTGTTTCATCACCTTTGCGAACTTGCCGCTCTCTCCGGCTCCCGGAGACGAAGAAGCTGCTTCTTCGCGCAAAGACGATTCTGCCGCTCACAGTGCTCTGCGGTGTGTGTCTTCTGCCGAAAGTGGCACGGGAGCGGTTCTTAGCTCTGCAGAGCACCGTACCTTCGTCTTTAGCGTCTCTTCTCGTCTACATCTTAGCAAAAAGCTTTTCCACTCTGTCTGGCAAGGAGAAACTGTGCCTGCACAGAAAACATCTCCCATCGTGTTCTAGAGGCTGCACGGAGGTCTGCCGAGTGTTTTGCAAGAAGAGAAAGAAAGTTGTCCAAAACAGCTTGCAATCGAATGTTCATGTGAATAGAAAAGGCAGGAGAGTGGTCAGGTACTGTTTTCTCTCAGTTGGCAAGCTGCGCACACAATCGCAGTGTTGTACAGCTTGTTTCATCACCTTTGCGAACTTGGGCTCTCTCCGGCTCCCGGAGACGAAGAAGCTGCTTCTTCGCGCAAAGACGATTCTGCCGCTCACAGTGCTCTGCGGTGTGTGTCTTCTGCCGAAAGTGGCCCGGGAGCGGTGCTTAGCTCTGCAGAGCACCGTACCTTCTATTTTAGCGTCTCTTCTCGTCTACATCTTAGCAAAAAGCTTTTCCACTCTGTCTGGCAAGGAGAAACTGTGCCAGCACAAAAATCATCTCCCATCGTGTTCTAGAGGCTGCACGGAGGTCTGCCGAGTGTTTTGCAAGAAGAGAAAGAAAGTTGTCCAAAACAGCTTGCAATCGAATGTTCATGTGAATAGAAAAGGCAGGAGAGTGGTCAGGTACTGTTTTCTCTCACTTGGCAAGCTGCGCACACAATCGCAGTGTTGTACAGCTTGTTTCATCACCTTTGCGAACTTGCCGCTCTCTGCGGCTCCCGGAGACGAAGAAGCTGCTTCTTCGCGCAAAGACGATTCTGCCGCTCACAGTGCTCTGCGGTGTGCGCCTTCTGCCGAAAGACGCCCGGGAGCGGTGGTTAGCTCTGCAGAGCACTGTACCTTCGTCTTTAGCCTCTCTTCTCGTCTACATCTTAGCAAAAAGCTTTTCCACTGTGTCTGGCAAGGAGAAACTGTGCCAGCACAGAAAACATCTCCCATCGTGTTCTAGAGGCTGCACGGAGGTCTGCCGAGTGTTTTGCAAGAAGAGAAAGAAAGTTGTCCAAAACAGCTTGCAATCGAATGTTCATGTGAATAGAAAAGGCAGGAGAGTGGTCAGGTACTGTTTTCTCTCAGTTGGCAAGCTGCGCACACAATCGCAGTGTTGTACAGCTTGTTTCATCACCTTGGCGAACTTGCCGCTCTCTCCGGCTCCCGGAGACGAAGAAGCTGCTTCTTCGCGCAAAGACGATTCTGCCGCTCACAGTGCTCTGCGGTGTGTGTCTTCTGCCGAAAGTGGCCCGGGAGCGGTTCTTAGCTCTGCCGAGCACCGTACCTTCGTCTTTAGCGTCTCTTCTCGTCTACATCTTAGCAAAAAGCTTTTCCACTCTGTCTGGCAAGGAGAAACTGTGCCAGCACAGAAAACATCTCCCATCGTGTTCTAGAGGCTGCACGGAGGTCTGCCGAGTGTTTTGCAAGAAGAGAAAGAAAGTTGTCCAAAACAGCTTGCAATCGAATGTTCATGTGAATAGAAAAGGCAGGAGAGTTGTCAGGTACTGTTTTCTCTCAGTTGGCAAGCTGCGCACACAATCGCAGTGTTGTACAGCTTGTTTCATCACCTTTGCGAACTTGCCGCTCTCTGCGGCTCCCGGAGACGAAGAAGCTGCTTCTTCGCGCAAAGACCATTCTGCCGCTCACAGTGCTCTGCGGTGTGTGTCTTCTGCCGAAAGTGGCACGGGAGCGGTTCTTAGCTCTGCAGAGCACCGTACCTTCGTCTTTAGCGTCTCTTCTCGTCTACATCTTAGCAAAAAGCTTTTCCACTCTGTCTGGCAAGGAGAAACTGTGCCTGCACAGAAAACATCTCCCATCGTGTTCTAGAGGCTGCACGGAGGTCTGCCGAGTGTTTTGCAAGAAGAGAAAGAAAGTTGTCCAAAACAGCTTGCAATCGAATGTTCATGTGAATAGAAAAGGCAGGAGAGTGGTCAGGTACTGTTTTCTCTCAGTTGGCAAGCTGCGCACACAATCGCAGTGTTGTACAGCTTGTTTCATCACCTTTGCGAACTTGCCGCTCTCTCCGGCTCCCGGAGACGAAGTAGCTGCTTCTTCGCGCAAAGACGATTCTGCCGCTCACAGTGCTCTGCGGTGTGCGCCTTCTGCCGAAAGTGGCCCGGGAGCTGTGCTTAGCTCTGCAGAGCACCGTACCTTCGTCTTTAGCGTCTCTTCTCGTCTACATCTTAGCAAAAAGCTTTTCCACTCTGTCTGGCAAGGAGAAACTGTGCCAGCACAGAAAACATCTCCCATCGTGTTCTAGAGGCTGCACGGAGGTCTGCCGAGTGTTTTGCAAGAAGAGAAAGAAAGTTGTCCAAAACAGCTTGCAATCGAATGTTCATGTGAATAGAAAAGGCAGGAGAGTGGTCAGGTACTGTTTTCTCTCACTTGGCAAGCTGCGCACACAATCGCAGTGTTGTACAGCTTGTTTCATCACCTTTGCGAACTTGCCGCTCTCTCCGGCTCCCGGAGACGAAGAAGCTGCTTCTTCGCGCAAAGACGATTCTGCCGCTCACAGTGCTCTGCAGTGTGTGTCTTCTGCCGAAAGTGGCCCGGGAGCGGTTCTTAGCTCTGCAGAGCACCGTACCTTCGTTTTTAGCGTCTCTTCTCGTCTACATCTTAGCAAAAAGCTTTTCCACTCTGTCTGGCAAGGAGAAACTGTGCCAGCACAGAAAACATCTCCCATCGTGTTCTAGAGGCTGCACGGAGGTCTGCCGAGTGTTTTGCAAGAAGAGAAAGAAAGTTGTCCAAAACAGCTTGCAATCGAATGTTCATGTGAATAGAAAAGGCAGGGAGAGTGGTCAGGTACTGTTTTCTCTCAGTTGGCAAGCTGCGCACACAATCGCAGTGTTGTACAGCTTGTTTCATCACCTTTGCGAACTTGCCGCTCTCTGCGGCTCCCGGAGACGAAGAAGCTGCTTCTTCGCGCAAAGACGATTCTGCCGCTCACAGTGCTCTGCAGTGTGTGTCTTCTGCCGAAAGTGGCCCGGGAGCGGTTCTTAGCTCTGCAGAGCACCGTACCTTCGTCTTTAGCGTCTCTTCTCGTCTACATCTTAGCAAAAAGCTTTTCCACTGTGTCTGGCAAGGAGAAACTGTGCCTGCACAGAAAACATCTCCCATCGTGTTCTAGAGGCTGCACGGAGGTCTGCCGAGTGTTTTGCAAGAAGAGAAAGAAAGTTGTCCAAAACAGCTTGCAATCGAATGTTCATGTGAATAGAAAAGGCAGTAGAGTGGTCAGGTACTGTTTTCTCTCACTTGGCAAGCTGCGCACACAATCGCAGTGTTGTACAGCTTGTTTCATCACCTTTGCGAACTTGCCGCTCTCTCCGGCTCCCGGAGACGAAGAAGCTGCTTCTTCGTGCAAAGACGATTCTGCCGCTCACAGTGCTCTGCGGTGTGCGCCTTCTGCCGAAAGAGGCCGGGGAGCTGTGCGTAGCTCTGCAGAGCACCGTACCTTCGTCTTTAGCCTCTCTTCTCGTCTACATCTCAGCAAAAAGCTTTTCCACTCTGTCTGGCAAGGAGAAACTGTGCCAGCACAGAAAACATCTCCCATCGTGTTCTAGAGGCTGCACGGAGGTCTGCCGAGTGTTTTGCAAGAAGAGAAAGAAAGTTGTCCAAAACAGCTTGCAATCGAATGTTCATGTGAATAGAAAAGGCAGGAGAGTGGTCAGGTACTGTTTTCTCTCAGTTGGCAAGCTGCGCACACAATCGCAGTGTTGTACAGCTTGTTTCATCACCTTTGCGAACTTGCCGCTCTCTGCGGCTCCCGGAGACGAAGAAGCTGCTTCTTCGCGCAAAGACGATTCTGCCGCTCACAGTGCTCTGCAGTGTGTGTCTTCTGCCGAAAGTGGCCCGGGAGCGGTTCTTAGCTCTGCAGAGCACCGTACCTTCGTTTTTGGCGTCTCTTCTCGTCTACATCTTAGCAAAAAGCTTTTCCACTGTGTGTGGCAAGGAGAAACTGTGCCAGCACAGAAATCATCTCCCATCGTGTTCTAGAGGCTGCACTGAGGTCTGCCGAGTGTTTTGCAAGAAGAGAAAGAAAGTTGTCCAAAACAGCTTGCAATCGAATGTTCATGTGAATAGAAAAGGCAGGAGAGTGGTCAGGTACTGTTTTCTCTCACTTGGCAAGCTGCGCACACAATCGCAGTGTTGTACAGCTTGTTTCATCACCTTTGCGAACTTGCCGCTCTCTCCGGCTCCCGGAGACGAAGAAGCTGCTTCTTCGCGCAAAGACCATTCTGCCGCTCACAGTGCTCTGCGGTGTGTGTCTTCTGCCGAAAGTGGCCCGGGAACGGTGCTTAGCTCTGCAGAGCACCGTACCTTCGTCTTTAGCCTCTCTTCTCGTCTACATCTTAGCAAAAAGCTTTTCCACTGTGTCTGGCAAGGAGAAACTGTGCCAGCACAAAAATCATCTCCCATCGTGTTCTAGAGGCTGCACGGAGGTCTGCCGAGTGTTTTGCAAGAAGAGAAAGAAAGTTGTCCAAAACAGCTTGCAATCGAATGTTCATGTGAATAGAAAAGGCAGGAGAGTGGTCAGGTACTGTTTTCTCTCAGTTGGCAAGCTGCGCACACAATCGCAGTGTTGTACAGCTTGTTTCATCACCTTTGCGAACTTGCCGCTCTCTGCGGCTCCCGGAGACGAAGAAGCTGCTTCTTCGCGCAAAGACGATTCTGCCGCTCACAGTGCTCTGCAGTGTGTGTCTTCTGCCGAAAGTGGCCCGGGAGCGGTTCTTAGCTCTGCAGAGCACCGTACCTTCGTCTTTAGCGTCTCTTCTCGTCTACATCTTAGCAAAAAGCTTTTCCACTGTGTCTGGCAAGGAGAAACTGTGCCTGCACAGAAAACATCTCCCATCGTGTTCTAGAGGCTGCACGGAGGTCTGCCGAGTGTTTTGCAAGAAGAGAAAGAAAGTTGTCCAAAACAGCTTGCAATCGAATGTTCATGTGAATAGAAAAGGCAGTAGAGTGGTCAGGTACTGTTTTCTCTCACTTGGCAAGCTGCGCACACAATCGCAGTGTTGTACAGCTTGTTTCATCACCTTTGCGAACTTGCCGCTCTCTCCGGCTCCCGGAGACGAAGAAGCTGCTTCTTCGCGCAAAGACGATTCTGCCGCTCACAGTGCTCTGCGGTGTGCGCCTTCTGCCGAAAGAGGCCGGGGAGCTGTGCGTAGCTCTGCAGAGCACCGTACCTTCGTCTTTAGCGTCTCTTCTCGTCTACATCTCAGCAAAAAGCTTTTCCACTCTGTCTGGCAAGGAGAAACTGTGCCAGCACAGAAAACATCTCCCATCGTGTTCTAGAGGCTGCACGGAGGTCTGCCGAGTGTTTTGCAAGAAGAGAAAGAAAGTTGTCCAAAACAGCTTGCAATCGAATGTTCATGTGAATAGAAAAGGCAGGAGAGTGGTCAGGTACTGTTTTCTCTCAGTTGGTAAGCTGCGCACACAATCGCAGTGTTGTACAGCTTGTTTCATCACCTTTGCGAACTTGCCGCTCTCTCCGGCTCCCGGAGACGAAGAAGCTGCTTCTTCGCGCAAAGACGATTCTGCCGCTCACAGTGCTCTGCGGTGTGTGTCTTCTGCCGAAAGTGGCCCGGGAGCGGTTCTTAGCTCTGCCGAGGACCGTACCTTCGTCTTTAGCGTCTCTTCTCGTCTACATCTTAGCAAAAAGCTTTTCCACTGTGTCTGGCAAGGAGAAACTGTGCCAGCACAGAAAACATCTCCCATCGTGTTCTAGAGGCTGCACGGAGGTCTGCCGAGTGTTTTGCAAGAAGAGAAAGAAAGTTGTCCAAAACAGCTTGCAATCGAATGTTCATGTGACTAGAAAAGGCCGGAGAGTGGACAGGTACTGTTTTCTCTCAGTTGGCAAGCTGCGCACACAATCGCAGTGTTGTATAGCTTGTTTCATCACCTTTGCGAACTTGCCGCTCTCTCCGGCTCCCGGAGACGAAGAAGCTGCTTCTTCGCGCAAAGACCATTCTGCCGCTCACAGTGCACTGCGGTGTGTGTCTTCTGCCGAAAGTGGCCCGGGAGCGGTTCTTAGCTCTGCAGAGCACCGTACCTTCGTCTTTAGCGTCTCTTCTCGTCTACATCTTAGCAAAAAGCTTTTCCACTCTGTCTGGCAAGGAGAAACTGTGCCTGCACAGAAAACATCTCCCATCGTGTTCTAGAGGCTGCACGGAGGTCTGCCGAGTGTTTTGCAAGAAGAGAAAGAAAGTTGTCCAAAACAGCTTGCAATCGAATGTTCATGTGAATAGAAAAGGCAGGAGAGTGGTCAGGTACTGTTTTCTCTCACTTGGCAAGCTGCGCACACAATCGCAGTGTTGTACAGCTTGTTTCATCACCTTTGCGAACTTGCCGCTCTCTCCGGCTCCCGGAGACGAAGAAGCTGCTTCTTCGCGCAAAGACGATTCTGCCGCTCACAGTGCTCTGCGGTGTGTGTCTTCTGCCGAAAGTGGCCCGGGAGCGGTTCTTAGCTCTGCAGAGCACCGTACCTTCGTCTTTAGCGTCTCTTCTCGTCTACATCTCAGCAAAAAGCTTTTCCACTGTGTCTGGCAAGGAGAAACTGTGCCTGCACAGAAAACATCTCCCATCGTGTTCTAGAGGCTGCACGGAGGTCTGCCGAGTGTTTTGCAAGAAGAGAAAGAAAGTTGTCCAAAACAGCTTGCAATCGAATGTTCATGTGAATAGAAAAGGCAGTAGAGTGGTCAGGTACTGTTTTCTCTCACTTGGCAAGCTGCGCACACAATCGCAGTGTTGTACAGCTTGTTTCATCACCTTTGCGAACTTGCCGCTCTCTCCGGCTCCCGGAGACGAAGAAGCTGCTTCTTCGCGCAAAGACGATTCTGCCGCTCACAGTGCTCTGCGGTGTGCGCCTTCTGCCTAAGGAGGCCGGGGAGCTGTGCGTAGCTCTGCAGAGCACCGTACCTTCGTCTTTAGCGTCTCTTCTCGTCTACATCTTTGCAAAAAGCTTTTCCACTCTGTCTGGCAAGGAGAAACTGTGCCAGCATAAAAATCATCTCCCATCGTGTTCTAGAGGCTGCACGGAGGTTTGCCGAGTGTTTTGCAAGAAGAGAAAGAAAGTTGTCCAAAACAGCTTGCAATCGAATGTTCATGTGAATAGAAAAGGCAGGAGAGTGGTCAGGTACTGTTTTCTCTCAGTTGGCAAGCTGCGCACACAATCGCAGTGTTGTACAGCTTGTTTCATCACCTTTGCGAACTTGCCGCTCTCTCCGGCTCCCGGAGACGAAGAAGCTGCTTCTTCGCGCAAAGACGATTCTGCCGCTCACAGTGCTCTGCAGTGTGTGTCTTCTGCCGAAAGTGGCCCGGGAGCGGTTCTTAGCTCTGCAGAGCACCGTACCTTCGTTTTTAGCGTCTCTTCTCGTCTACATCTTAGCAAAAAGCTTTTCCACTGTGTGTGGCAAGGAGAAACTGTGCCAGCACAAAAATCATCTCCCATCGTGTTCTAGAGGCTGCACGGAGGTCTGCCGAGTGTTTTGCAAGAAGAGAAAGAAAGTTGTCCAAAACAGCTTGCAATCGAATGTTCATGTGAATAGAAAAGGCAGGAGAGTGGTCAGGTACTGTTTTCTCTCACTTGGCAAGCTGCGCACACAATCGCAGTGTTGTACAGCTTGTTTCATCACCTTTGCGAACTTGCCGCTCTCTGCGGCTCCCGGAGACGAAGAAGCTGCTTCTTCGCGCAGAGACGATTCTGCCGCTCACAGTGCTCTGCAGTGTGTGTCTTCTGCCGAAAGTGGCCCGGGAGCGGTGCTTAGCTCTGCAGAGCACCGTACCTTCGTCTTTAGCGTCTCTTCTCGTCTACATCTTAGCAAAAAGCTTTTCCACTCTGTCTGGCAAGGAGAAACTGTGCCAGCACAAAAATCATCTCCCATCGTGTTCTACAGGCTGCACGGAGGTCTGCCGAGTGTTTTGCAAGAAGAGAAAGAAAGTTGTCCAAAACAGCTTGCAATCGAATGTTCATGTGAATAGAAAAGGCAGGAGAGTTGTCAGGTACTGTTTTCTCTCAGTTGGTAAGCTGCGCACACAATCGCAGTGTTGTACAGCTTGTTTCATCACCTTTGCGAACTTGCCGCTCTCTCCGGCTCCCGGAGACGAAGAAGCTGCTTCTTCGCGCAAAGACGATTCTGCCGCTCACAGTGCTCTGCAGTGTGTGTCTTCTGCCGAAAGTGGCCCGGGAGCTGTGCTTAGCTCTGCCGAGCACCGTACCTTCGTCTTTAGCGTCTCTTCTCGTCTACATCTTAGCAAAAAGCTTTTCCACTCTGTCTGGCAAGGAGAAACTGTGCCAGCACAAGAATGCTCTCCCATCGTGTTCTAGAGGCTGCACGGAGGTCTGCCGAGTGTTTTGCATGAAGAGAAAGAAAGTTGTCCAAAACAGCTTGCAATCGAATGTTCATGTGAATAGAAAAGGCAGGAGAGTGGTCAGGTACTGTTTTCTCTCAGTTGGCAAGCTGCGCACACAATCGCAGTGTTGTACAGCTTGTTTCATCACCTTTGCGAACTTGCCGCTCTCTCCGGCTCCCGGAGACGAAGAAGCTGCTTCTTCGCGCAAAGACCATTCTGCCGCTCACAGTGCTCTGCGGTGTGCGCCTTCTGCCGAAAGAGGCCCGGGCGCTGTGCTTAGCTCTGCAGAGCACCGTACCTTCGTCTTTAGCGTCTCTTCTCGTCTACATCTTAGCAAAAAGCTTTTCCACTCTGTCTGGCAAGGAGAAACTGTGCCAGCACAGAAAACATCTCCCATCGTGTTCTAGAGGCTGCACGGAGGTCTGCCGAGTGTTTTGCAAGAAGAGAAAGAAAGTTGTCCAAAACAGCTTGCAATCGAATGTTCATGTGAATAGAAAAGGCAGGAGAGTTGACAGGTACTGTTTTCTCTCAGTTGGCAAGCTGCGCACACAATCGCAGTGTTGTACAGCTTGTTTCATCACCTTTGCGAACTTGCCGCTCTCTCCGGCTCCCGGAGACGAAGAAGCTGCTTCTTCGCGCAAAGACGATTCTGCCGCTCACAGTGCTCTGCAGTGTGTGTCTTCTGCCGAAAGTGGCCCGGGAGCGGTTCTTAGCTCTGCCGAGCACCGTACCTTCGTCTTTAGCGTCTCTTCTCGTCTACATCTTAGCAAAAAGCTTTTCCACTCTGTCTGGCAAGGAGAAACTGTGCCAGCACAGAAAACATCTCCCATCGTGTTCTAGAGGCTGCACGGAGGTCTGCCGAGTGTTTTGCAAGAAGAGAAAGAAAGTTGTCCAAAACAGCTTGCAATCGAATGTTCATGTGAATAGAAAAGGCAGGAGAGTGGTCAGGTACTGTTTTCTCTCACTTGGCAAGCTGCGCACACAATCGCAGTGTTGTACAGCTTGTTTCATCACCTTTGCGAACTTGCCGCTCTCTCCGGCTCCCGGAGACGAAGAAGCTGCTTCTTCGCGCAAAGACCATTCTGCCGCTCACAGTGCTCTGCGGTGTGTGTCTTCTGCCGAAAGTGGCACGGGAGCGGTTCTTAGCTCTGCAGAGCACCGTACCTTCGTCTTTAGCGTCTCTTCTCGTCTACATCTTAGCAAAAAGCTTTTCCACTCTGTCTGGCAAGGAGAAACTGTGCCTGCACAGAAAACATCTCCCATCGTGTTCTAGAGGCTGCACGGAGGTCTGCCGAGTGTTTTGCAAGAAGAGAAAGAAAGTTGTCCAAAACAGCTTGCAATCGAATGTTCATGTGAATAGAAAAGGCAGGAGAGTGGTCAGGTACTGTTTTCTCTCAGTTGGCAAGCTGCGCACACAATCGCAGTGTTGTACAGCTTGTTTCATCACCTTTGCGAACTTGGGCTCTCTCCGGCTCCCGGAGACGAAGAAGCTGCTTCTTCGCGCAAAGACGATTCTGCCGCTCACAGTGCTCTGCGGTGTGTGTCTTCTGCCGAAAGTGGCCCGGGAGCGGTGCTTAGCTCTGCAGAGCACCGTACCTTCTATTTTAGCGTCTCTTCTCGTCTACATCTTAGCAAAAAGCTTTTCCACTCTGTCTGGCAAGGAGAAACTGTGCCAGCACAAAAATCATCTCCCATCGTGTTCTAGAGGCTGCACGGAGGTCTGCCGAGTGTTTTGCAAGAAGAGAAAGAAAGTTGTCCAAAACAGCTTGCAATCGAATGTTCATGTGAATAGAAAAGGCAGGAGAGTGGTCAGGTACTGTTTTCTCTCACTTGGCAAGCTGCGCACACAATCGCAGTGTTGTACAGCTTGTTTCATCACCTTTGCGAACTTGCCGCTCTCTGCGGCTCCCGGAGACGAAGAAGCTGCTTCTTCGCGCAAAGACGATTCTGCCGCTCACAGTGCTCTGCGGTGTGCGCCTTCTGCCGAAAGACGCCCGGGAGCGGTGGTTAGCTCTGCAGAGCACTGTACCTTCGTCTTTAGCCTCTCTTCTCGTCTACATCTTAGCAAAAAGCTTTTCCACTGTGTCTGGCAAGGAGAAACTGTGCCAGCACAGAAAACATCTCCCATCGTGTTCTAGAGGCTGCACGGAGGTCTGCCGAGTGTTTTGCAAGAAGAGAAAGAAAGTTGTCCAAAACAGCTTGCAATCGAATGTTCATGTGAATAGAAAAGGCAGGAGAGTGGACAGGTACTGTTTTCTCTCAGTTGGCAAGCTGCGCACACAATCGCAGTGTTGTACAGCTTGTTTCATCACCTTGGCGAACTTGCCGCTCTCTCCGGCTCCCGGAGACGAAGAAGCTGCTTCTTCGCGCAAAGACGATTCTGCCGCTCACAGTGCTCTGCGGTGTGTGTCTTCTGCCGAAAGTGGCCCGGGAGCGGTTCTTAGCTCTGCCGAGCACCGTACCTTCGTCTTTAGCGTCTCTTCTCGTCTACATCTTAGCAAAAAGCTTTTCCACTCTGTCTGGCAAGGAGAAACTGTGCCAGCACAGAAAACATCTCCCATCGTGTTCTAGAGGCTGCACGGAGGTCTGCCGAGTGTTTTGCAAGAAGAGAAAGAAAGTTGTCCAAAACAGCTTGCAATCGAATGTTCATGTGAATAGAAAAGGCAGGAGAGTTGTCAGGTACTGTTTTCTCTCAGTTGGTAAGCTGCGCACACAATCGCAGTGTTGTACAGCTTGTTTCATCAACTTTGCGAACTTGCCGCTCTCTGCGGCTCCCGGAGACGAAGAAGCTGCTTCTTCGCCGCAAAGACGATTCTGCCGCTCACAGTGCTCTGCGGTGTGTGTCTTCTGCCGAAAGTGGCCCGGGCGCGGTTCTCAGCTCTGCCGAGCACCGTACCTTCGTCTTTAGCGTCTCTTCTCGTCTACATCTTAGCAAAAAGCTTTTCCACTGTGTCTGGCAAGGAGAAACTGTGCCAGCACAGAAAACATCTCCCATCGTGTTCTAGAGGCTGCACGGAGGTCTGCCGAGTGTTTTGCAAGAAGAGAAAGAAAGTTGTCCAAAACAGCTTGCAATCGAATGTTCATGTGAATAGAAAAGGCAGGAGAGTGGTCAGGTACTGTTTTCTCTCACTTGGCAAGCTGCGCACACAATCGCAGTGTTGTACAGCTTGTTTCATCACCTTTGCGAACTTGCCGCTCTCTCCGGCTCCCGGAGACGAAGAAGCTGCTTCTTCGCGCAAAGACCATTCTGCCGCTCACAGTGCTCTGCAGTGTGTGTCTTCTGCCGAAAGTGGCCCGGGAGCCGTGCTTAGCTCTGCAGAGCACCGTACCTTCGTCTTTAGCGTCTCTTCTCGTCTACATCTTAGCAAAAAGCTTTTCCACTCTGTCTGGCAAGGAGAAACTGTGCCAGCACAAAAATCATCTCCCATCGTGTTCTAGAGGCTGCACGGAGGTCTGCCGAGTGTTTTGCAAGAAGAGAAAGAAAGTTGTCCAAAACAGCTTGCAATCGAATGTTCATGTGAATAGAAAAGGCAGGAGAGTGGTCAGGTACTGTTTTCTCTCAGTTGGCAAGCTGCGCACACAATCGCAGTGTTGTACAGCTTGTTTCATCACCTTTGCGAACTTGCCGCTCTCTGCGGCTCCCGGAGACGAAGAAGCTGCTTCTTCGCGAAAAGACCATTCTGCCGCTCACAGTGCTCTGCGGTGTGTGTCTTCTGCCGAAAGTGGCACGGGAGCGGTTCTTAGCTCTGCAGAGCACCGTACCTTCGTCTTTAGCGTCTCTTCTCGTCTACATCTTAGCAAAAAGCTTTTCCACTCTGTCTGGCAAGGAGAAACTGTGCCTGCACAGAAAACATCTCCCATCGTGTTCTAGAGGCTGCACGGAGGTCTGCCGAGTGTTTTGCAAGAAGAGAAAGAAAGTTGTCCAAAACAGCTTGCAATCGAATGTTCATGTGAATAGAAAAGGCAGGAGAGTGGTCAGGTACTGTTTTCTCTCAGTTGGCAAGCTGCGCACACAATCGCAGTGTTGTACAGCTTGTTTCATCACCTTTGCGAACTTGCTGCTCTCTCCGGCTCCCGGAGACGAAGTAGCTGCTTCTTCGCGCAAAGACGATTCTGCCGCTCACAGTGCTCTGCGGTGTGCGCCTTCTGCCGAAAGTGGCCCGGGAGCTGTGCTTAGCTCTGCAGAGCACCGTACCTTCGTCTTTAGCGTCTCTTCTCGTCTACATCTTAGCAAAAAGCTTTTCCACTCTGTCTGGCAAGGAGAAACTGTGCCAGCACAGAAAACATCTCCCATCGTGTTCTAGAGGCTGCACGGAGGTCTGCCGAGTGTTTTGCAAGAAGAGAAAGAAAGTTGTCCAAAACAGCTTGCAATCGAATGTTCATGTGAATAGAAAAGGCAGGAGAGTGGTCAGGTACTGTTTTCTCTCACTTGGCAAGCTGCGCACACAATCGCAGTGTTGTACAGCTTGTTTCATCACCTTTGCGAACTTGCCGCTCTCTCCGGCTCCCGGAGACGAAGAAGCTGCTTCTTCGCGCAAAGACGATTCTGCCGCTCACAGTGCTCTGCAGTGTGTGTCTTCTGCCGAAAGTGGCCCGGGAGCGGTTCTTAGCTCTGCAGAGCACCGTACCTTCGTTTTTAGCGTCTCTTCTCGTCTACATCTTAGCAAAAAGCTTTTCCACTCTGTCTGGCAAGGAGAAACTGTGCCAGCACAGAAAACATCTCCCATCGTGTTCTAGAGGCTGCACGGAGGTCTGCCGAGTGTTTTGCAAGAAGAGAAAGAAAGTTGTCCAAAACAGCTTGCAATCGAATGTTCATGTGAATAGAAAAGGCAGGAGAGTGGTCAGGTACTGTTTTCTCTCAGTTGGCAAGCTGCGCACACAATCGCAGTGTTGTACAGCTTGTTTCATCACCTTTGCGAACTTGCCGCTCTCTGCGGCTCCCGGAGACGAAGAAGCTGCTTCTTCGCGCAAAGACGATTCTGCCGCTCACAGTGCTCTGCAGTGTGTGTCTTCTGCCGAAAGTGGCCCGGGAGCGGTTCTTAGCTCTGCAGAGCACCGTACCTTCGTCTTTAGCGTCTCTTCTCGTCTACATCTTAGCAAAAAGCTTTTCCACTGTGTCTGGCAAGGAGAAACTGTGCCTGCACAGAAAACATCTCCCATCGTGTTCTAGAGGCTGCACGGAGGTCTGCCGAGTGTTTTGCAAGAAGAGAAAGAAAGTTGTCCAAAACAGCTTGCAATCGAATGTTCATGTGAATAGAAAAGGCAGTAGAGTGGTCAGGTACTGTTTTCTCTCACTTGGCAAGCTGCGCACACAATCGCAGTGTTGTACAGCTTGTTTCATCACCTTTGCGAACTTGCCGCTCTCTCCGGCTCCCGGAGACGAAGAAGCTGCTTCTTCGTGCAAAGACGATTCTGCCGCTCACAGTGCTCTGCGGTGTGCGCCTTCTGCCGAAAGAGGCCGGGGAGCTGTGCGTAGCTCTGCAGAGCACCGTACCTTCGTCTTTAGCCTCTCTTCTCGTCTACATCTCAGCAAAAAGCTTTTCCACTCTGTCTGGCAAGGAGAAACTGTGCCAGCACAGAAAACATCTCCCATCGTGTTCTAGAGGCTGCACGGAGGTCTGCCGAGTGTTTTGCAAGAAGAGAAAGAAAGTTGTCCAAAACAGCTTGCAATCGAATGTTCATGTGAATAGAAAAGCAGGAGAGTTGTCAGGTACTGTTTTCTCTCAGTTGGTAAGCTGCGCACACAATCGCAGTGTTGTACAGCTTGTTTCATCACCTTTGCGAACTTGCCGCTCTCTCCGGCTCCCGGAGACGAAGAAGCTGCTTCTTCGCGCAAAGACGATTCTGCCGCTCACAGTGCTCTGCGGTGTGTGTCTTCTGCCGAAAGTGGCCCGGGAGCGGTTCTTAGCTCTGCCGAGGACCGTACCTTCGTCTTTAGCGTCTCTTCTCGTCTACATCTTAGCAAAAAGCTTTTCCACTGTGTCTGGCAAGGAGAAACTGTGCCAGCACAGAAAACATCTCCCATCGTGTTCTAGAGGCTGCACGGAGGTCTGCCGAGTGTTTTGCAAGAAGAGAAAGAAAGTTGTCCAAAACAGCTTGCAATCGAATGTTCATGTGACTAGAAAAGGCCGGAGAGTGGACAGGTACTGTTTTCTCTCAGTTGGCAAGCTGCGCACACAATCGCAGTGTTGTATAGCTTGTTTCATCACCTTTGCGAACTTGCCGCTCTCTCCGGCTCCCGGAGACGAAGAAGCTGCTTCTTCGCGCAAAGACCATTCTGCCGCTCACAGTGCACTGCGGTGTGTGTCTTCTGCCGAAAGTGGCCCGGGAGCGGTTCTTAGCTCTGCAGAGCACCGTACCTTCGTCTTTAGCGTCTCTTCTCGTCTACATCTTAGCAAAAAGCTTTTCCACTCTGTCTGGCAAGGAGAAACTGTGCCTGCACAGAAAACATCTCCCATCGTGTTCTAGAGGCTGCACGGAGGTCTGCCGAGTGTTTTGCAAGAAGAGAAAGAAAGTTGTCCAAAACAGCTTGCAATCGAATGTTCATGTGAATAGAAAAGGCAGGAGAGTGGTCAGGTACTGTTTTCTCTCACTTGGCAAGCTGCGCACACAATCGCAGTGTTGTACAGCTTGTTTCATCACCTTTGCGAACTTGCCGCTCTCTCCGGCTCCCGGAGACGAAGAAGCTGCTTCTTCGCGCAAAGACGATTCTGCCGCTCACAGTGCTCTGCAGTGTGTGTCTTCTGCCGAAAGTGGCCCGGGAGCGGTTCTTAGCTCTGCAGAGCACCGTACCTTCGTTTTTAGCGTCTCTTCTCGTCTACATCTTAGCAAAAAGCTTTTCCACTCTGTCTGGCAAGGAGAAACTGTGCCAGCACAGAAAACATCTCCCATCGTGTTCTAGAGGCTGCACGGAGGTCTGCCGAGTGTTTTGCAAGAAGAGAAAGAAAGTTGTCCAAAACAGCTTGCAATCGAATGTTCATGTGAATAGAAAAGGCAGTAGAGTGGTCGGGTACTGTTTTCTCTCACTTGGCAAGCTGCGCACACAATCGCAGTGTTGTACAGCTTGTTTCATCACCTTTGCGAACTTGCCGCTCTCTCCGGCTCCCGGAGACGAAGAAGCTGCTTCTTCGCGCAAAGACGATTCTGCCGCTCACAGTGCTCTGCGGTGTGCGCCTTCTGCCGAAAGAGGCCGGGGAGCTGTGCGTAGCACTGCAGAGCACCGTACCTTCGTCTTTAGCGTCTCTTCTCGTCTACATCTCAGCAAAAAGCTTTTCCACTCTGTCTGGCAAGGAGAAACTGTGCCAGCACAGAAAACATCTCCCATCGTGTTCTAGAGGCTGCACGGAGGTCTGCCGAGTGTTTTGCAAGAAGAGAAAGAAAGTTGTCCAAAACAGCTTGCAATCGAATGTTCATGTGAATAGAAAAGGCAGGAGAGTTGTCAGGTACTGTTTTCTCTCAGTTGGTAAGCTGCGCACACAATCGCAGTGTTGTACAGCTTGTTTCATCACCTTTGCGAACTTGCCGCTCTCTCCGGCTCCCGGAGACGAAGAAGCTGCTTCTTCGCGCAAAGACGATTCTGCCGCTCACAGTGCTCTGCGGTGTGTGTCTTCTGCCGAAAGTGGCCCGGGAGCGGTTCTTAGCTCTGCCGAGCACCGTACCTTCGTCTTTAGCGTCTCTTCTCGTCTACATCTTAGCAAAAAGCTTTTCCACTGTGTCTGGCAAGGAGAAACTGTGCCAGCACAGAAAACATCTCCCATCGTGTTCTAGAGGCTGCACGGAGGTCTGCCGAGTGTTTTGCAAGAAGAGAAAGAAAGTTGTCCAAAACAGCTTGCAATCGAATGTTCATGTGAATAGAAAAGGCAGGAGAGTGGTCAGGTACTGTTTTCTCTCAGTTGGCAAGCTGCGCACACAATCGCAGTGTTGTACAGCTTGTTTCATCACCTTTGCGAACTTGCCGCTCTCTCCGGCTCCCGGAGACGAAGAAGCTGCTTCTTCGCGCAAAGACCATTCTGCCGCTCACAGTGCTCTGCAGTGTGTGTCTTCTGCCGAAAGTGGCCCGGGAGCTGTGCTTAGCTCTGCAGAGCACCGTACCTTCGTCTTTAGCGTCTCTTCTCGTCTACATCTTAGCAAAAAGCTTTTCCACTCTGTCTGGCAAGGAGAAACTGTGCCAGCATAAAAATCATCTCCCATCGTGTTCTAGAGGCTGCACGGAGGTTTGCCGAGTGTTTTGCAAGAAGAGAAAGAAAGTTGTCCAAAACAGCTTGCAATCGAATGTTCATGTGAATAGAAAAGGCAGGAGAGTGGTCAGGTACTGTTTTCTCTCAGTTGGCAAGCTGCGCACACAATCGCAGTGTTCTACAGCTTGTTTCATCACCTTTGCGAACTTGCCGCTCTCTCCGGCTCCCGGAGACGAAGAAGCTGCTTCTTCGCGCAAAGACGATTCTGCCGCTCACAGTGCTCTGCGGTGTGCGCCTTCTGCCGAAAGAGGCCGGGGAGCTGTGCGTAGCTCTGAAGAGCACCGTACCTTCGTCTTTAGCGTCTCTTCTCGTCTACATCTCAGCAAAAAGCTTTTCCACTCTGTCTGGCAAGGAGAAACTGTGCCAGCACAGAAAACATCTCCCATCGTGTTCTAGAGGCTGCACGGAGGTCTGCCGAGTGTTTTGCAAGAAGAGAAAGAAAGTTGTCCAAAACAGCTTGCAATCGAATGTTCATGTGAATAGAAAAGCAGGAGAGTTGTCAGGTACTGTTTTCTCTCAGTTGGTAAGCTGCGCACACAATCGCAGTGTTGTACAGCTTGTTTCATCACCTTTG